>NC_092349.1:32492134-32792134 GCF_963676685.1 Mytilus edulis | reverse complement strand
TTTTTTGTGATATACTTTAGTAAAATATAATAAGTTAAACGTTATTCAAGTATCTGAGTTTAATCAATACATATCGACTCGACAAGTTCTTATCTGTACATGCAGCTACTGTACCTGTAAACAGCAAAACATATGTTTTTATCCTCATTGTTTTCAACACTTTAAATGACCAAGTTTTTAAAGTTATGTGATTGACACCTTGTAATGGATCCTCGACAACTCTTAACTGCAACAAGATGGCAGATTATCAGCATGAGAGAAGCAGGGATGTCACTGTAACAACTGCACGTATTTTTAGTCATCACCATTTCACTGTAAGTCGTTTTGAGAATAAAATTCAGGCCATAAACGATGTTGAAGACATTCCGATATAACGAAGACCCCCTATACCATTTGCTCTGGAAAATCGTAAAAAGAGAGTGGTGGGTGTACTGGAGCCTTTTACAAGAACTGTTCGAGATTGACTCATCGCTACTAGTTATCGTGCGATAAGACCATTTCAGAGATCTTTGCCTACGAAAAGACACACAGTTGTCCGTGTCAAATATAGTGCAGAGCTCGCATAATGGAAAATTAGCATCGTGGAGGAAGATCCATTGTTTCAATAGAATTCGGTTCATCTTCCCTGCTCCGATCATAGCCTGGATTTGAACCATATCGAGTATATATGGGATACTATTGGGTGGAAAGTGCGCGAAAGGACACCCAGTTCAAACACATCATGAAATAAACCATGCCCTTCATGATAAATGGTTGCCGCTACCTTAGCAACAGACTAGACGATGTATTGCAGTGGAAGGTTGACCATTAGTTAATGAATGACAGAATTATCATTGTATACACGTAGATGAAAATAAAATAAATACAGATATTTTCGAGTTGCATGTTGGTTTCATTGGTTAAATCAATTGGAGTTCTCTCAACTCCCTTGTCTGTATTTGAATGCTATCTGAATGGTATCTCTGTTGTCGAAGGAAACTAGAGTTACCAAAGACATCCACCAAGAAATATTGCAATCGTTTGTTTACTAATATAAATTTAAGCACACCTCCTACGAAAGAAGTTCTGTTTAGGAACATTATAGTTTACAGGCTACTAAGACCATGTTTTATGCGAAATCCTTGCTGGACGTCTAGTAAACATTTCAGATAAGCCCGTGGCTTGGGACATTTTCGCTTAATGGATTATGTGACTGTTTTGCTTTATAATAACGACCTTAGTGAGACTTTGAGATAAGATAGATACATACATGAGCGTTTCATCTTCTAGGTTTTTATGTGTGAGGGTAGTGAACTTAAAGAAATAAAACCATTTCCATTCTTTTCAAAATTTCGATCATATCAACGTTAAACATAACATGTATTTTATAAAAGTTTGAAATTAATGCAAGTTCAAGAAAATAGAATAAGCGGGAGTGCTGTCGATAGAAACAATACAACACACACATATATTTAAAAAAAAATGATTGACCATAGTTTACTTCTTTTAGTATAAAAAAAAAATTACATTATTTATAAAAAATATGTGAAAATATGTCTTTTTTTCAGACCTAAAGCATATTCCAACACTGCAAAAGATCTTCATACTGTGTGAAGTTCTATCATTTCACCAGAAAGAATCAAGTAGTTTCGTATCTTACGTATCCAGTAAGATAGAAGACACAATATGCTGTCCGTTGTACTACGACTGCAAGATTAAGTTCTTTATTCTATGTCTACTGTTTCCTTTAGTTATTGTTGTATATCTCATATTCATACTCATGTTTGTATCATATTTCATTGGTACTTTGTTTACGTTATTGATTGTCAAATATGTCGATAATGATACCGACTTATCATGTGCTTTTACCTGGCCGTGTAGACTGTGTAAAAATGATCACAGAGGCTCAGAATATTGCCCGTGTTATAGACACACAAGCTATTATTGGCAAATCATTACGGCTGTAATAGTAATATTAACAATTCATATATTTTTATTTATATGGATCTTGGCTGTATACTAGCCTTGATTATTTGTAATATCTTCAATTTTTCACTTATTCTTACAACATTTGTATAAACTTCAAGATTATAAAAAACCGTTTTTTTTCTAAAGTGAACATTGATTGGTTAAATATTTCTCAGTGTGTTTGAATTTGTTTGATAGCCTTTTGGTCATGACTGTTTGTCTCTAATATTTAATTAACTGTGCATTTGTATTCAGATATCGCAGATCAAATTTATTCGTTCTTTGTGTAATCATACGTTTGTTGATTGAGTTAAGTCTGCTAATTGATATTTTATCGTATGTTTTATATGTTGTGATGTTATGCTATTGTTTCAGAAAAAGGGAGAAGGTTTGGGCCCATTAAAACGTTTAATCCCGCTGCAAATGTTTGCACCTGTCCTAAGTCAGGAATCTGATGTACAGTAGTTGTCGTTTGTTTATGTAATATATACGTGTTTCTCGTTTCTCGTTTTGTTTATATAGATTAGACCGTTGGTTTTCCCGTTTGAATGGTTTTACACTAGTAATTTTGGGGCCCTTTATAGCTTGTTGTTCGGTGTGAGCCAAGGCTCCGTGTTGAAGGCCGTACTTTAACCTATAATGGTTTAATTTTTAAATTGTTATTTGGATGGAGAGTTGTCTCATTGGCACTCACACCACATCTTCCTATATCTATATATGGTGGATTTTATATTTATATCTACTTTTTTGTTTGGAATTGAAACTGCTACATTTGTTCTATTGTTTCGCCTATTAACGGAGAAAGTAATACACCATGTATTGAATATCGAGCTCATTTATCGGCATTTTCTGTAACTGTCTATTGACATATTTGATGCATAGATAAAAAAAATACAGATTAATTTGAAAACAAAATATGATTATCACATATTTTAAAAGAACCAAATCATAACTGTACTGTATAGCTTCCAATACTTACCAAGTAAACATTATCATGCACACAGTATGTATGAAATATATGGGTTTATATAGTTACGTTACTCTATCCTGGTAAAGACCAGTAGTTATTTCTACTCTACTGTGATAAAGTTATTCCAATGATGTTTTTTTTAACCACAAGGAGCACATTCCGCACAATAAAAGATTAAACGTATACTTTAAAAACAAATAATTATAACTGAAGGCAGATAACTGGACAATCAAAAGTTAAAACAAGTTCTCAATCAATTACAGATACTGTAGATGCAAATAATATTGATATATATAATAGGTTTATTGTATATTGTGGCGTAAAGTCACTGTAGACATTGTGATTCATAACAATTGATTTGTATCTGAGCCTGAGGACAATGTTATTCAACATTTCAAACGAAAGCAACGTAATTGTGAAACAATCTATCAATCAAAATATAAAGATTTAAACTTTTTATGAAAAATTTGAGAGTATGATAAAGACAGCAACTAGTGAAAATCGTACGCTGATATCGGAAAAAGCATACAGTTTAAAATTATTTGTTATGATTTCAATTTTTACATCACAGCTCCATTGTTCAACCGAGGGTAATCTTAGCCGGATCACTCCTACCAGATCACCCAAGTAGGAGTTTCATTGTACTGCACATGGTGCATGCTTTCCTTTTTTCTATTACGTTTTGTCGGGAATGTTGAATCCACAATAACTTAGAAACATTCATACGCTTGCATGTTTTCCCACTGTATTTCTGTACGTTCATCCGGTTGTCCATTCATTCGTCAGTTCGTCTATCTCAGGAACTACATTACAAGGATTTCTGAAAATTAGTTTCAGAGTTTATACAAGTCAAGTATCCCGTATGATGCGTTTTCAGATTCATCACTCAACAACTTCCTGTGTATCGAAATATTTCGGAGGGGGTATCGTTAGTGAGCAGAAGCTCACAGTCTCACTTGGTGTACACGCCTTTGAAGTTTTCTTTTTAATCTCCTACTTAAATCGCCTTAAGAGGTTAAAAACACTCATCTTTCAAGTGAAAAGGGATTGGATTTAACTCGACTCATACGACACAAAAAATAAAAAGTCATATTTATACTCTCTTAGCGTAAATTACCAAACAAAGGTAAAGCTATTTATCCTGATTAAAAGTAGCTTCTCGCAATTTGACTGACTGATATAGTCCTATAATAAATTTATGTACAATTTTTTTTACGTCAATAGGAACCATCTCCCTTATTTAAAACGTCAATTGGAATTATCTCCCTTATAACATTGACCTAATGAAATAAAAAAAAAAGAAGCTTTATCATGTTTATAGTCCTAATATTTTTAATTTTCAGTTTTAGATTATCTTTCTAAAATATATTTGGTTGATATTGTCCATATATTGAACTTGAATATAATAATATGTAATATGAAATGATCAGGATAAATTCGTAACACAGTGTTCAATTGTCCCAATACAGAATTTATTGGGTCAATACAATTCATATCGGGTTTGGCTTCGTATAAGGACAATTGCACACTGTGTAACGTATAGTATTTTACTGGGTAAATTACAATCAAAAGGCGTAGATAAATCCAGGTCTTGATACGGGAGCGAATGCGAATACTATGTACATGTACTTTCGACGACAGAAACGTCAGTCGTGTTTTGACACATATGTATAACCATTTCAGGCAAATGGCACTTGATGCAGATATACAATGATTGGGTATGGTTTAAATTGAATGGTTGTGAAAATCGCGCGAAAAAAGATAATTATAATCAATACAGATGTTTTTATATGGTAGCTTTACACTTGAATTTTCCCAAATTAAATTTAGTCGCATCATGCCGATCAAGTTTGATTATATCATTATTTATCTAGTAGAAAGGTTAAAGTTTTCTTTTGCGCATGTATGGACGTAAAACGGAAAACATAAACATAGTTGGTATATGAAAATTGAAGTAATGAATTATTTGAACAATTGTGCCGATATAAAGGGTACACACGAAATTTTGTTTGATCATACTATTGATATAAGTGTTATGGTCTGATGGAGGCTAAATGCAATTATCCTATTAAGCTATTTTCACTGTTATTTCTGCGAATTGGGGGCTTTTAATAATAAATTGTTACCAATGTCAAAATAAGGGTATGTGGTAGGATTGCTAGTGAGATAATTTACACCAAAGTTAAAATGAGGTGGATGTAGTAAAGCATGTATATGCCTTCAAAAAGGAGACAAAACGTATCGTATCGTCGGCTATAAACGACCCAAATTTGAAAAATATGAAACAATTAAATCAATCGCCTTATTAATAAAATAAACTTCACTCCTTTAGATCAAATGTTTAAAAAACTGACCTTCCACCGCAAAATCCCTAAATGAGCTCCTGTTATCTATGTTTCATTTCGAATTTTATTGTTAATTTGATTTTAAATGGCTAACCAGTTTCAACTGGCAAAGTATTGATTCAATCTGAGACTGAAAAACATCAAATAAGAGTGAAAATTTAGTCAAGGTGATCTTTAATATCAAATGAATACTAACAAACTTCAGGAGTCAATTCATAAATCAGAAAGAAAGAAAAATGACCATGTCTTAAAAACAAACGAGTGAAAAAAAAATAACACAGAAATTAAAAACAATAGAACAACACAAAGCCCATTCAACAGCTAGTGCTCTGGAAAATCAGGAGTTCATACGTAAGTTTTTTTTTGTTATATTAAAGATAACCCTAAAAAAAAAATGTAATCCTACCAAAATTAAAACTCAATTGTTGAACACTAAAAGGTCTTTTCACATCAATGTTCAAAGTTATTAAAAAAGAACCTAGTTCCTGTGTACTCAAAGTTGAAATTGGCTTCTAATCATACGTATCTTCATATACTGATTCAAGATATGTAGTTGCTGTATACGTTTGAGTGAAATATGGGAGATACTATGCTATTTTTGGTCAAATAAATGTTAATTCCGGTCTCATCAGATAGCTTCGTTCACACTGAAAAAATAGTTTCTATATAAGTTAAAATTTATAACAGGAGATAATTGACCACTTTTACTTGATCGAAAGTTACATGTGGTCATTACAATAAAGCAAATATTTTGCACTAGTTCATTTATATATGTATCTTCAAAAGTGTTTGCGGAAATGCAAAAAAGCAGTAGTCAAAATTTAGAACTTGACCTTTGACTTTAACCAAATTTTCTAAGTTAAGACCAAGGTGCCTCAAGTAAAAACATTCCAGGGTTATACGATTAACGGATGATAAGTTAATAACACATACTGACTAATTTATTTCGTAAATATAGATAGCTCATATCAAATTTTATCGAATCCCATTTTTATCTGATGATGTAACGAACAATTTGTAAAAGAATTTTTGTCGATATCGTTTTTTTTTGTTACGAAGAAGATTTACACATATCATAAACAGTGAATAGGGAGATAACTCTTACAAAGAAAATGGGTTGGCCTAGCATAGATATTCTTCATCTAACTTTAAAAACAGTTCGATTCGTTTTACTGTAGAACTTATTAGATAATGAAAAATCGAAAAAAAAATTAAGTTGGTCATTGATATAATTTCCGAGTTCCAGACATTTGAAAATGAAAATGAAACACTACAATGTACATAGACATAAAGTCAATTTTAAACCAAAAATAAGTAATTTCAAGCTTAGTTAATCTGCAGTTTTAACCAACCTACAAATTTTCGTCACCGAACTCCCTGTTGCTATATCAGCTGTTGAAAGGGTGTCGCAGACGGGAAAAGAGAGTAAATAAAAAGGATTACACAACGTTAAGGCTATATCACTCTTATTGCTTTTTAGGTGATTATACGATATGAATTAAACTTAGTGAACGGAAACTAAAAATGGTTCAACTTTTTTAATTTGTTATAGAGCTTATTACCCCCAGAACGGTAAAAATTACGTAAATTAAAACAAGAACTGTGTGTTTTTTTGTTGTTGTAATCAGCCGTTTTGTCTTCTAAAATTTGGTTGAAGCAAACTAAAGTTAGAGAACGGAAATCAATTTGAACGGTACGACGGACGGACAGACGGACATGTGTTAAACTCAATACCACCTCCGATACAGCGGTTGTATACAAAACACAACAGTAAACCGCTTTCATTTCCCCGATAGTTGCAGGAGGTCATGCATTTAAAATATATAAAATTAGCATAATGGCACATAAACATAACACATACATTCGCAAATTTTTGGTTCTTCCCTCGCCGGGATTCGAACCCATGCTACTGTGATATCGTGACACCAAATCGCCTGCACTGCAGCCGTCCCGCTAGACCACATGACCACCTGGGCTCTCAAAAAAAGAGCTTTCGGTGGCCATATGTTACCTTTCCACGTCAGTTTTAATCTAGCGGCGTACTACAGTACATGATATATAAGGCATGAAGATGTTATTGTTACATATCAGCTAAATTATCTATAGTAAAGGATCCTACAAATTAATGTAAGATACAGTCACATATATATATACAAACAAAAATTCTTTTCAAGCGGTGTACAGAATTATATATTAAAAATTAAATACACGAAAAGAGTTTTAAAAGCAGCATTGTCTAGCGCTTTCATCCATCTTGGGATTTTTCAAGACTATGCACGTCGTTATGAACGTCGTTATGGGGAACACATAATGTGTTCCCCATAACGACGTTCATATATTGATAGTTTTCTGAGTTCAAAACATTTATTCTAAATTGCAACACTTTTAAATGCCTCTAAGTTTTCTTGTGCTTAACTTTTCAAAATTTTGACAACTTATTATTATATTATCATTAAATTCTTTTCTAAAAATTTATAAAGGGGAAACTGACATTTATGGTATAGTGCCAGTGAGATAACAGTCTAGAAACTTATCACCAGAGTCCAAGTCTCTGTTAGCAGTGACAGTATTTACAAGTGTTTTTACATACATCAACAAGCAATACATTCCATTGTTTTAAGGCAAATGAGGAAAATAAGAGTAACAATTGCTTTTGCCTTACAAGTTACTACATGCACAAGAGAATATTAGAAATTATAATATATAAGTAAATATCGGAGGCAAAAAAGACAGGACTTGGCCACTGGAATTTTAGTGAAGTATGCCCTTACTAATCCTTAGAGCAGCTGCTGAAACTAGAAAATATGATGTTGATGATTTGACCCGGCCCACCAATCGCCATTTTAGCATTACATTATTGTCAATTGTTATCTGCTCTATTTGTTCCAACCTGTTATGAGAGTCAAAATGTATATCTAGGGTGGGAATTGAACACATGTACATTCGTTTACTTTATTGTTCTTTGTGTACATAACATTTACATGTACATGAAATATATCAAATGCAAAAAATGCTGTAATGTATCATTACACCCTCATTAGTTAAGGATTTAAGTAAAGGAAGTCCCTGCACCTACCAAGAAGTATTTCTTGGGTAAGGTTATTATATAACACGGAAAATTAAGTAACATCAACGTGCAATTCAGGTAGACAAACTTCCAAACATAAATAATCTACCACGTGTTTGTCTGCTGTGCTTGAATTCAAACGACCCATCAGGCTTATTTACACGAATTTTTGCTCAAGCAGACAATTACATATGTCCGTTTACCTAATGGGGTCTGTTAAGAATGGATTTGCTGTTATAAATTGTGTATGCATGGACATACAAGGAAGATAACATTGATTTTTACCGTAACTTTTGAATGCACAACATTTCCAAGGTATCCCCATGCACAAAACACATTGCTACTTTGTAACGACGGCTGGTAACGTGTAGCCACTTTCTACATTGTTTTAACGGCAAATGTAATTGAATAATCTTCAAAGATCAATAATAAAATTGCTACTAAATGATTGGATACGAATTTGTGTCAGATTATAAATAGGTGAACAAATGTAAACATTGAAATCCGCCATCTTGACGTAGGAAAAAAAAACAATTCTCAGTCTTGGATTAAAGGACATTGCGCACATTGCCAGCGTATCATGCAGAAACAGTCATCTGCAAATTTATCTTCCAATTTGTGTTTTACACTTACTTTTCTATGTTTTAGTTTATTTAGCGTTTTAATTTACTACAGAATGGGACATCGTTCTCAAAGATGCCGTAGAAAAAATTATAGGTGGCACTGTTTGTGGGCGTAAACACTTTACATACGGGTTCCTTTTTTGTCGACAAATTGACCTCTATCTGTCAGATTCAGGCGTTTACCTCCTAACTGCTTTTGCATTTCTATGTTTTGTTACTATAATTGTTTTGTTTTAAACTAGGACTAGTACTTTCATTTTCAAGTTCTTTTTTTAGACCATATTGCGGACGTGAAAGAAAGCACTGCAAAGAAAGGTTTATGTTTTATTTTAAATGAGAAAATGGTAGTACATGTATAACAGTCATAATAGGAATATCAAATACAAAAAAATATTAGTATTTACCACTTTTTTGTAGGATCTATAACGTCCTAGCCGTTTTCACTGTGTTTTTGGAAAACTTATTTCTTTGAAGCAAATGACTGAATGGTAGTCTGTGACAAAATTTCCAATGGAATTTCAAGATATAAGATGACAATATATATAATTGTGTAAGCTTTTATTTGCTATTGTGGGAGTTTATGTATGTAATGCATGCGTGCATATGCTTATGATATTTTTATACTACATTTCATTTTCACGTCACATATCAACAGTCCAGATTTTCAAGTTTAATCTCTGATCTGTGGCGATTACCAACGTATATAGTAAGTTAATGTATGGACAGTTACCCCAAGCTATATACAAAATACTTCCGAGACCTATTCTTTGTACTTTCTAAAAAGGGTTTTGTAGAAACATTATGTTGGATAGAAGTGTTTGCAAGCGTTAAGTTGGTCAGCTAGTAAACCTAACTCAATCGCTCTCCGGCCATCACGACATGCCAGGTTTCTTTTATTTTCATGGAAGGGAGGCACTGATTAACTGGTACAAGATAATCTATTTTACATTCTTCAATTCTTTCTACATTTTGATAAGGTACATTCAATACTCTTCCACCTAATTGACCATTATTCCGACGAAGCGGAATACATTTGTATATTCTATGATCTTGAAAATATTTTTTCTGGTGTACCGGAGATAACTCCCACAGCAACACACGTCAATCTTCTTGTTTTCCGCTAGATGCGTTCGTTTACGAACCTCTCACCTTGAATCGATGTCAAAAAATATGATTCCAACTTCATATTGAATTTATAAGGTTAGTACACATTTTCATGTGTAATCAAAATTAAAATTTCTCAACTATTTTTTTCATAGGTAGTTGTCATTTTTTTGTTAAATTGAGATGGCAGAAGTATTATCTGTTTAATTAATAAAAACAATCTGAGAATACATAATTTTTGCCATAAGGCTGGATTTTGTTAGTCGGCCGTCATACATATACCGAAAGCTCTTTTTTTGAGAGCCCAGGTGGTCGTGTGGTCCAGCGAGGGAAGAACCAAAAATTTGCGCAAGCAAATTTACAGATCAAACATTGTTGGGTTGATGTTTAGACGAGTTGTATATATTGTTGGGTTGATGTTTAGACGAGTTGTATATATATATATATATACAACTCGTCTAAACATCAACCCAACAATGTTTGATCTGTAAATTTGCTTGCGCAAATTTTTGGTTCTTCCCTCGCTGGGATTCGAACCCATGCTACTGTGATATCGTGACACCAAATCGCCTGCACTGCAGCCGTCCCGCTAGACCACACGACCACCTGGGATCTCAAAAAAAGAGCTTTCGGTGGGCATGTGTTACCTTTCCACGTCAGTTTTAATCTGGCAGCGTACTACAGTACATGATATATAAGGCATGAAGATGTTATTGTTATGTACACAGCCATGTATCACCATCATTGATGGCGATCCGATGGATACATCTGTTGTATAGTTGTCACTGACTCAGACGTACTTATATATATATATATATCCGAGTTTAGCTCCAAAATTATCACTGCGTTACAAACCATGTACAATGACGGTCACATAGATGAGGATACAATTGGTTATTTAAAGCCAGAGAATGCCAAGCCTGGTCGATTGTATCTTCTTCCCAAAATACACAAGGTTAACAACCCTGGTAGACCCATTGTATCCGCAAACGGCCATCCGACTGAGAAAATCTCGGAATTCGTCGATTTTCATTTAAGATCTCATGTAGAAAATCTTCCTTCCCACATTCAAGACACTACAGATTATCTTCGTAAAATGGAATCCATGAACCCTCTTCCTCCGGAAACCCTCCTTGTCACTTTAGATGTCACCTCATTGTATACCAACATACCTCATGATGACGGCATACAATCTTGTAGGGAAATATGGGACTCGCGCAACATTTTAGAACCACCTACTGAATGTTTAGTCCAGCTGCTTACTCTGGTCCTGAAATGCAACAATTTCACCTTTAATGGTGAGCATTACCTTCAAATTAACGGGACAGCGATGGGGACGAAAATGGCACCGTCTTACGCCAATATTTTCATGGGCAAATTAGAAAAACAAATTATTGCAACATCTTTATCCAAACCTTTGTCTTGGTTCCGTTTCATTGATGATGTTGACATGAAATGGATTGAATCTCAACAAAAACTGGATGATTTCATCAGACATGCAAACAACGCCCACCATTCAATTAAATTTACGTATGAAATTTCCGACTCTAAGATATCTTTCTTAGACACAACCACATCTATAAAGGACGGTGTCATATCAACAGACCTCTACTGTAAACCCACAGATAAACATCAATACCTTTCTCCCCAAAGCTGTCACCCAAAACACTGTACAAAAAGTATCCCGTACAGTCAAGCTCTCAGAGTCAAGCGGATTTGCTCCTCTGAGGAGGCTGTCACGAAACGGTTACAGGAACTTCGCGGATTTTTGACAAAACGAGGTTATAAGAAATTGGACATAGATAAGGGGTTTGCGCGCGCTAACAATAACAGCCGCAATGACCTCTTACAGTACAAACAGAAGAGGCGCAGCAAAATAGTCCCGTTTGTTCTTACATACAACCCAGCCTTTAATAACCTTTCACGTTTGATCCGTGCCAATTGGCAAACTATTGCCAAACACCCTAAATTATCCAAGATCTTTCCCAATCCTCCTGTCTTAGCTTTTCGGAGACCAGCAAGTCTGAAAGACTTATTTGTTAGAGCTGACGTTTCCTCAAAAAAAAGCTGTTCAACTGCAGGATGGTGCAAGTCATGTGGTAACAGACGTTGCCTGACTTGTCAACAAATACTGAATACTCAAACATTCACTTGCCACTCGACTGGGTCTGTGTACACTATATATTGCAATGTAACTTGCAAAACCCAGAATGTTGTATACCTCCTTCAGTGTCGATGTGGCATGCAGTATGTTGGCGAGACAGAGCAGCCATTTAACAAACGCATGAATGGTCATCGAAGTGACTACACTTGCAAGCCCGACTTACCCGTAAGTCGTCATTTGAGATCACCTGGACACACACAAGCTGATCTCAAAAACCTTACCATCACGATCATAGACCACAACGAGTGTTGGTCGAAGGTCGACAGAGTCGCTCGGGAAAGATTTTGGATAAGAAAGTTACGGACAGTCTCCCCAGAGGGCATAAATGAAAAAACATAGAACGAGTCCCTCATTTTCCTGTGACCACCTGTTTCAAACAACGCCGGATTTTGTACTGGCTTTACAGTTCGAAATTATTTTTAAAATTACCGTTTAAATTACAGGTTTTCATTGATTCGGGATGATGTATAAGTACGTTGCCACGTTCAATTATTTAAGCTCAATATACAAATTTTTTTTTTTTTTCAATCACTATTAGACTGCTATTCGTTTGGAAGGCTTTAATATGTAGTTTCCGTTGTAATTGCCCTACCGTTGTCTAATTTATACCATCCTGGATCGGTAAGGACATTTTTGATTATTTTGATTTTTTTGTTTGAGGACTGCCCTCAATGCAGTTGTTACATCTCAACTGTAACATCCTTGGGAAATCCTAAGTTGTGCCATTTCACATCGTAAATAACTATTTTTATTTTTGGCATATTTCTGTAGTCTTTGCGGTGTGTTTGGAAATTTTAAAATTGTTCCAGCGTTCGCTTAAATTGTATAAATCAAGATTTTGATAGAGTCTCAATTTGAATTGACATGATTCATTTGACATCGTGCTATTATTGAAGAAGGATATCTGTTATCCGAAATATCTAATATTTGTATATTTTATAGTTATTTTATGGTGATGTTGTACCCTTTCTGACTTGTTATATATTATATTTTGTAGTGTACAGAATCATATTACATGATCCATCGCCCTGTAAGATTGATCGTTGACTATTTTTTCAGTCATTTTATATATATATATATATACATAAGTCATTGTCAAATCAAATAACAAAAGTTTGCCGTTTTTCTGTGTAACCTTCAAAAACACTTTTAGTAAAATAGTCATCATAGATTTACAATTCAAGTTGTTCTATTACAGTTTCTTCTTCTTCATATGTATAAAAGATCTTCATTCGTTGATATATGGTTTATCACATTCATGTGTTTACTGGTAACACATGAATTTCTAGCTTTTCGTTCAGCACTGAAAACTCATTTTCAGCTACAAACATCTCAAACTGTTTTTTTTTGGGGGGGGGGGGGGGGGGGGGAATTCAGCTACAGTTGGACAAACGAATAGTTTATATTTTCATGTTTAAAATTGAAAAAAAAAAAAAAAAACAATTTAGTATTGCACTTAAATGTACTGTTCCTTTTCATTAAATGATGTTAAATTTCTTACTTTTTCAACAAATAATCTAAAAAGAATCTTGAAACTTTTTGCAAATCATGAAAATGGTTTCAAGGAAATTTAATTATACCCTCGAAGAAGGAGTTTCTGGTATGTCTAGATGTACTATCAAGAGTAAAATATTAATGTTCTTCCTCATTTTTATCAACTTGCAAAGTTTTGCTTGTGATTAAAGCTTTGAAAAATTGAGTTAGGTAAAACAAAAAACATGATTTTTTTTTTTCAAATGTCAAGTAGGACTTTGTAAAATATTTATTTTTAGATGTTTAAAGTACATTATATTTTTAGATTGACTGCAGTAGTTACTTGGATTTTTTTTAAATTTTTACATTATGGTCATTGAATGGTCATTTAGTCAGATTGTATAGCTTGTTAAAAATATTTATAAAAAAAACTGCAATAGCATTTTTGGTGTACAATTAAAAAAATGCACTATGACCTTTTACAACTCAACATCTGACCTTGTATTTGGTTCTTCCATGAAGATGATTCCTTCGGCTTTCGAAAATTGTTCTCATCTTTGTACACACGGTAATGACTTTCTAAGCATACATTTATAGGTTTTTCCTTATGATGCATAAAACAATATTTAATTTCCAATACCACCTCTCCACACCAACCGAATGACACTGCTCCATCAGGGGAGGCTCCTATGAGCGGACATTCTTTACAAACATATAGACCACAATTGTCAATTTGTACAGTGTTTGTGTTTTGTCCTATACATTTCAATGTAAGGTTGTCTAGACATAGGTTCATCTATTTTACCAAAGTTAATTGAAGGACATGATGATATCTTTTTTCCTGCCCTAATACTTTTCTTAAAATCTAGTTTTGGAAGATCGAGGACTTGTAACACAAGGGCGTTTGTGTCTGAAAACAATTAATACATGTCCTTTTGAATACAACGATTTTCAAATGATAAACATGGGTGTTCTTCTCAGCTTAGTGGTAGTCTCTCGCCTTAATTCGGTTTATCCAATGTGCTTACTACATCGGTATATGCTTGTGTGAATCTGTCTCTGTGCTTTTCAATTTAACTCTCAATGAAAAATAGCGAAGCGAAGCAATACAATGCGTGCATGCCCCATTGCCTCTGGAATTTAAAGTGTTACTTGCAGACAGTTTGAATTCAACCAAACAAAACAAGTTTAATCAGATAAATGTCTGTGAAAAATGGAAAATAGAGCATCTTATAATAAAATTATATGAACACATAATGACCTGAATCCAGGAAAAGTGTAAATGGTGAGACAAAGGTATTACTTTTGGCACTGATTGAATTTTTATATTATTAATTAAATGTATAATTTTACATCATTTGTGTATGCACAATTTCTCATCATCCAGGATTTGGAAAGAGCAAAGACTAGTTATCTTAAAGCTGTAATAAAGTTTCAATTCGAAATACTGTTACCATAAAAAGAAATTACATGTATATGTGTACCATGTATGAAATGTCCTAGTAATGCTATTAAGTCTAAGATGTACAGCAATGTGATTTTCATTTTTAACATACATTGTAACTTATCAAAACATTTATATAATTGCAAGTTGAACGCTACAGCTTGGTGTACTTAGGTATTGTGTCCTTTTTTTCTCTGCATTTGAACGGCAACGCAAGAAAAACCGCCAGAAACAATTTCCCCAGAAGGTCTTACGAAAATCCATACATCATTTGGTGATTCTTTTTTTGTCTTGTTCCTGTATACATGTACCGCCAACATACACAGAGTTGACATCACATTAAGAATTAATCGTCACAGAATCAATATGCATATAGTTGGCCTGGAATAGTTGAAACCCTTTGTCCCTTTTATAACTCTAACGTTTATCACTGAAACAACCACACTAATATATAGATATAGGAAGATGTGGTGTGAGTGCCAATGAGACAACTCTCCATCCAAATAACAATTTAAAAAGTAAACCATTATAGGTTAAAGTACGGCCTTCAACACAGAGTCTTGGCTCACACCGAACAACAAGCTATACAAGGCCCCAAAATTACTAGTGTAAAACCATTCAAACGGGAAAACCAACGGTCCAATCTATATAAACAAAACGAGAAACGAGAAACAAGAAACACGTATATATTACATAAACAAACGACAACTACTGTACATCAGATTATTTAGGACATGTGCAAACATTTGCAGCGGGACTAAACGTTTTAATGGATCCAAACCTTCTCCCTTTTTCTGAAACAATAGCATAACATCACAACATAAAAAAAGCATATATACCAATATGTTAATAATTTCAATGTAAGGAATAAATCTTAGTTCAATGCACCACATAATATTAGAAATCTATGGAACTTTGACCTCCTTTCCCCCCAATAATCAGTGTACGCCTTATCAAACTTGAAATGGAGCTGTCAGGTTTTAAGTCATTCTCCTCAATCAAAATAGGCAATTGAAGTTCCAATGCCCCACAACTAGTTGATCTTTTCTATTCAAGTAACAGGTTACAGAAAACCTTTGCAATCGTTGACATTTTGAAATTTGAAGCACATTTTCATTTTACCAGAAAACCTTTGAAATCGTTGACATTTTGAATTTTGTAGCACATTTTCGTTTTACCGGAAATGAACATGCCCGGTGTCACATAACTTAGGTACAAACTAAATACAGACGATATACGGAATAAATCAACTCGAAGGTGGTCTATTCATAGCACTTTTCCGTTGACTTACAATGTATTGAATTTAATCAAAATATAGAAATATCTATAACATGCAGAAGCATGTGTTTCTTTACCTTTTGTCAACGCTGATCGTTGTTGTAATACTTGAAATAAGTTAAGTGCCCACATATTTTTGACTCGTACCTTAATGGCATTTATGTAAATAAAGGCAACAGTAGTATACCGTTGTTCAAAACTCATAAATCAATGACCAAAAAACAAAATCGGGGTTACAAAACTAAAACTGAGGGAAACGCATTAGATATAAGAGGAGAACAAAAACACAGCATTAAAATGTAACACACACAGAATCAATTGCTTTGCACAACTGTAACTGTCGACAACAATTATCAAATTTCAAATGTTATGCCATTCCCAAAATGTTAGCTAGTTTGGCTGGTTAAATTCGAGAGGGCCAAGTGTCCGCTAGACAAAGTATCGACACAGTGCTAGTATAAACACTTACATGACTAAGTATACCAATTTTCAAAAGCAGATGCACATTTAGACATTAAATGTGCCTTCAGTTATAATGAAAAAATAACACCAAATAGATCCAAACAATGTGTATGGTTAAGATATACGTGAATTGTTAAAGAAAAACCTACTAAAACAACTTTTTATTTTGAAATTAAGAAATGTCATTATCAGGATAAAAATGCATAATTAGCAGAGTTTACATTATATTTGAAGTAGAAAGTACTTACGTTTATACAGATTATCCTTAGGATTACAGGTTTAAATCATGTAACTAGACACCTGGTGTTAGAACAATGGCGGGATTTTTATCCAAATTAAAACAATGACAGTTTTCTAAATAGATACAGAAGTGACTTACTCTTCCAACATTATTAAATTTTCTATAATACAGGAGTGCTTTCTACATAAAAGGAAGTGCATACAATGGGGATGTTTTTTTTATAACCTTCCACAAAGGGCAGACCGTTGCATTTCTCTTGAAGTGCAAATTTGCATATAGGGTGCATGATTTGTTTGACTTACTTCGTACACATCGCAATATCAACATATAATGTTATAGTAAACCCTGTATTTTTTTAAGAATTAATTGTCGGAAAAAAATATAATAACATGAATTTTATTGATTGTTTTGGTGCTTCAAATGTGTCTATAATGCACAGCCATTTCAAAATGTATTTCAACATTACGTTTTACAAAATAAAAATAATGGCCACTCTCTCGTGTTTTGTTTCATAATCAAATTGTAACAAACATGACTAATGTACCATTAATTTTAAAAATCGGGAGATATTCAATTTGGCATCGTTTTACTTCAGTTTTTATTTTATCTCTTATAAAATTGTTAATAGAGATGGGGAATAAGTCAACGAAAAAACAATTCTATCTAAGAGAAGAAAACAGGTTTATGGTAAAATGATTCATCAACACAGCGAAAAAATCCCGCCCTCCGCTAGTCCATTAATTGAGGGTTTTATTTCAGAAAAGTCTACGTTTTACTCAACTACAAAATATATACTAAAATTAAAAAAATAATGCAAGACTATCAAAGGCTACAATCTCCCTACTTGGGACAGGTGCAAAATGTGGCAGTGTTAAACATATTTTGTGTGACCTCAACCCTCACCCTATACCTCAACCAACATTGAATAGAGAAACACACAGCAATATAGTTATTACCAAGAATATGTTCTAGACCTTTAGCATTTGTAAAGACTACTGAAAGCCTACACATATGCGCTACGGTATTTGAAGAGATATGTTACAATAGACCTGAAGCTAAAATTGAAAATGGAAATGGTGAATGTGACTAAGAGACACAACCCGACAAAAGAGCAGACAAAAGCCAACGATCAGCAATGGGTCTTCAAATCAGCGATATATTCCAACACTTGGAGGTGTGCTTCAACTGGCCCCTAAAAAGTGTATTCCAGTTCAGTGATAACGGCCGTCATACTAAACTCAGATATAAACACAAGAAACTAAAATTATAAATCATAAAAGACAAACAACGGCTAGAGGCTTCTGATATAGGACAGACGTAAAACTGCGGCGGGTTTTTACATATTTTTTTAGATCTCAACCATTCCTCCATAACTTTAGCCAGTGTAGAAAAAAAATCACAACACTACTCACAGTTCAAAAGAAGTCTGAGTGCTATGACAAAATAGGTAACTAAAGAAAGTAAACAACTTGCCGAAGACTACTAGCAGTGACTGACATTTCAGCTCCAGACTCCAATTTAACTGATTAAAAGAGTCTGTCTTTCTCATATGAAAACAAATACAATTCCTCCCGTTTGTGGTTTAGTATCATACCATCATAAAATATATGAGAAGAACATAACTCGTATGCAAAAAAACTGGTCTTAGAATAGATGTTTGTTTTCTGATTTAAAGACCATATACATGCTATAAGTGAATCACTATTATGCCATCTTTACTGACCTGACAACAGTAACGTAACGATATCCTGTCTTAATAAGTCTGTTCGAAGGTTTTGTTTATCGTAGATGTTCTGCACTTATAGTAGGCAAATATGTCAATGCTATCTATTCCCTTGTTGATAAACCTTGTTGATCCTTTTGCTGTTATTTCATTGTCTAATCATGTTATTGTTAAATATCCTCTAATCATATCTCATTCTTTAATTGTATGCCCGAATTCAGGAACCGGTAAATCAGTAATTGTCGTGGGTTCATGTTTGACCAATAAGTTTAATTGGTAAATTGTATTGTATTAACTATACCGTTAGTTTACTCTTTCAAATTGCTTCGTATGTGTCATGTCATTTATTTCTATATGTGGCTATATATAATGATTGTTCATTGAACATGGTAAAAACGGCAATATGGTTACATTATCATGCTTTTTGTCACATTATTTGAAAACATGGGGATTCATGTAGTTATCTCAATGGCAATTATATCACATCGCCCTATTGTGTAAATTACCTGTTGCAAGAAATGGTTTCGTTTTTTTTTCGGTATTCTTTTATTTCGAGTACTGTTTCATTCAACTAAACTGTTTAATTAGATATTCTAACAAACAAGAAATATGTTTCATGGTGAAGTGAAATAATAATTTGTTCCCATAGATAATTAAATAATAAACCTAGACGAAAAAAAAATATAAATCATCCATATAATACGGAAAATGTGTACCTATATGTTATTTAACATGTTTAAAAAAAAGTTGTGCTTTATCAAACAAATACAAGCATGTTTGTTCAGACATGCATGCTCATAATACAAAATGGCGAATTCGAAACCGGAAGAAGTGAAAAATGCAGCAAAACAAGATTTGGCATTTCCCAATATTACTGATTCTGAATATGAGTTATTAAGATCAAACTTATCATATCCTTTTAGATTTAGAAATAACACATATCATTAACTTAAAAAAAAGAAACGAAAAGAAAAGAAAACAAAACAAAACAAAACAATTTGAAAATTCTTGTACATTGTATAATCATATCTTATTCATTTAGAAAATATAAATCACATTGATATAATATATAAAAATGTCCCGTTAATTGTATTTAATATAGAAATTAAGCAAGTAACATTTTCTCGGAGAAATCCTACACATCTCCCCGTTTCAATAGGAAACTAAGTTCTAACAAGGATATGTAGAAATATCATATGTGTTCCTAGGTCACAGTTTATTGTTACAAATTAAAAACTATAATGTTTGTGCTGCATCATGTACCATGTACCATGTTCAAGAATAACACCGATCAAACAATCAAATTATCAATCAAATATTATAGTGTTCTATTTCGACCACTTAGATGTTCTACAAAACTAAAGATTAGTTTTTATAATATATTGCCTATTCTAAAACTCCCACACCTCTGATGAATATAACAATATAGTTGTGATTTTAGCATTGCAAATTTGTGCTTAAACACTTAATATCTATATGTAAAGGTATATGCTTGTTCTTTATGCCCAGTTCAAACATTACTCTCATGCAGTCCAACTACAGTAATAATTGCAAAATGTAAAAAAATCCAATTTCTATAGTATTCTTGTAACATGTGAACACATATGCCTCAATATTGTTCAAAATATCAAGTGCATGTTGCAGTAGTTATTTTCTTTTAGACACAATACGCGTGTCATCTGTACTGACAATTACCAAAAAAAAATTAACTTATATTTATTACATGTCAACATTTTTTTACATTTTTTACAAAAAACTTTTAAATATCAACCAGACCACACACAAAACAGGGCCAAACAAACACTAGTTTGCTCAGCTCACGTTGTTTATCTCTGTTATGATAAAGATAACATATACAATGAAAAGGCGCTATAATGAAGCCCACTATAAACAGAAGCATTCCTATAAAAAAAAGTACAATAAGAATTGGAGATAAAACGCAAAATATGCCGAATTTAATCTTGCTTTCCTTGAACAATGGGCAACACAATATGTGTTCATCAATGTGGTCTCTATATTCCTCCTCGCAGCAAAATACAGCAGCACAGAGAATAAGAGTCTTCTGCAAGATTGCAATCTGCTCCAAGTCTAAAAAAGAAAATTCAAAACATATGTTTGATGTATGGTATTTACTTTTAGTGAATTTGTTTAAATGAACATAAATTATTAACCAAGGAGGGTTAAATATTCAATCTGTTGAATTTAGCATGGTATGACGAGTAAATGCATTTTGCATTTGGCTTTATGTTTTATTGATTAACACTTGAACGGGGACATAATGTTAAACTAATTAAATACTCTCCGATACGAAAATCTTTAATTAAAGTTTTATGTTTGTGCTAAAAGTAAAGTTGAAAAATGGAATTACTTATGATAAAGTTAAAAAAAAAAGTGGTTTATTGCACTGATTGTAAATGTTGGTAGCGAAGTCAAACGTTTATTGTTTCAGACTATCCTTGTGGATATTTTGTACAGATTAAGACTGTCTAATAACCAGTTCCAAAAAAAAAGACGTAAATAAATACAACAGTGGTAAACCGGTGTTTAAAAGTGAAAAAAATAGGATGAAAGAAAAGTATTAATGTTTACATACAGAAATCGAGTGAATCACATCAACTATGAGGGAAAACAACTGAACAACAGCAACACGGATGTGCAACGAAAGCAACAAACTTTCAAAATAAAAACTGCCATATTCATGACTTGGTAAAAGTCATTAATATAAAATCTGGATAGAATCATGGTATTTCATTGCTAGCCAAACTTTCCGAGACAAAAGTAATAAATACTCACAAGTTAGAATGAAATAACGTTCGTCATATCGTCTCGTCAATAACACAACTGTTGCTATAACATGTGTGCCGTCACAGTTGGTAATCTGAATTCAAGATGAACAGACTAAAATATTATATTGAATTTGCCATGGGGACAACGTATACATATGTGGTGTCTTTTAATAACATTAACAGTACCAATTTTCCTGCACCAGATGCGCATTTCGACAATACATGTCTCTTCAGTGATGATCTTGTCCAAAATGTAAAGTCAAATCCGTGAAAGGAATCAGAGCTTTGGTTTTAAATTATTACATACACTATATTGTAAATGAACAAGTAAAGTAGATTATTGAATGCAATACAGTATTTTTTATTGATTGCAGTTGTATAGTTGTATATCACTTTATTAAATTGAGTAAACAATTGTATGTATGGTTTATTGTTTACCATCACGAGTTTGTTATATCTATTATGAAATGTATTTGTCTCGAGCATTCGCGTCAATGTTAGTATTATTGTAACCAACATTTCTCTTATTGTGGCATCATCAAATAAGATTTGACATCGCTGTCGTGTTTAGTCTAAGCAATATGACGGTTGTAAATATCAACTTGAAAGGAGGATCAACCGACCGCTCAGTTATCCGCGATCAACCTTAATGTTCGTAAGGGATTGTCTTTATTTTTGATTCATTGTTTTGTTGACTATGGCTCGTTGATCATTGGTAATTTTTGCAAGGTTTTGTTAGTTTATTTTTACCCATTATGTTGAATATTTCTATGGTGTCTTCTGCCGCTTATTTTGTGGAAAAAAAGGTAACAATAGCCATGTGCTGATGTGAATTAGGATGCCAAGTATATGACTATTTAATAACCAACCAGAAAACTGTAGTTTAAAGTTAATTGTTACTATACGGCATTTATTAGATTTGTGTTCATTCGACACTTCAAGTTTGTGACGTACACATGTAACCTTAACCAGACTAGCCAATCAGCTTATGACCGCATTGCAGCCTCATGGTAATAATTCGTTAGTCAACTTCTGTTGCGCGTGATAACTCCTTTAAGTAGTTAACAATTAAAAGTAAAACATTTGGATGTATTTTACAGTGCACAGATACATTATAAATACGATGGATCAATATAAAGATTCACGTTTTCTCTTATTAATTACTTACATTGATCCAAAACTCAGATGTGTTGGAGACAAAGTTTAGCAGAAATAGTACGTTCTGATTTGCTGTGCATATCTCATACTCCGTTTTGCATTTACATAGCCTGATTTATAAACAATAAATGACATAGAGGCGTAAATGTAATTTATTCTAATAAATTATTTGATATCTGATGTTTCCGGTGAGTTCTCTATTTGTTTTTTTTCTTCATTTCGTCATAATGAGAACGGTATATTTATTTTAGCAAATTTCAACGAGTATGAAGCTTCATGTTGATTCTTTGGTTAGCTTCCTTGCTAGCTCAACCATGAAATGAATACAAGGTAAGGTAAACAAGCCTTTGGGTGGAGTCAATAGTTAAAAAGAAAACCAATCAGAACTAGTGACAGACTATAAACATTGTAAAACTAGTTTTACAAGTCAGTTTAAAAATAAGATTTCAATCTAAATCTAAAATTTATTGATAACATGTTGAAGGTATGTTTGATTTGCCAATTTTATTTTAATCAATTACTCATTTCATTTATAAATCCTGTTACATGTATGTGTATGTACTTTACAATGGTTACAATCACGGCGTTAATATAAGGTTTACATTTATGACCCCTTCTGTTGCCTTTGAGTTACGAATTTATCACACTTCATAGTATCAAAACAGCAAGATAATAAATAATAAAGATGGACTATTTTGAACATATACTATTAAAGGGAAAACCTCAAGCAAGCATTATTATTCATAGTTTCATTGCATTAAAAAGTTAAACGGGATTTTGTGGCAAATAAACCAATAGTTTTTTTTTAGAAAAGGTATTTTTGTTATACAATTTTTAGCATAGAAAAGAGGGACGAAAAATATCAGAGGGACAGTCAAAGATATAAATTACTCACTTGATTTTCTATGATGTGACTAGTATTATTTGATTACAAAAAAGTCCTAAAGTACCTTTATTCTTTTTTAAAAGTCACAAAAGTCGAGCGCACCCTAGAAGGTGTACTTGAATTGGTCCATATATAAATTTGTTTAAAACAATATATAATAAATGTATAAACTTGTTTTAAGGAAATCATTGCTAGCACTGCTTGCAATCCTCTATCTATTAAACACCAAATTGCCAACTATGAGAGTACAAGGGGAACGTTGTGGATTTTCTATAAAATTTCCATTTGTTTAGCATTGCATCAACACTAAATGTTATCACCCTTGAACAAAACATAAACCGTAACTATGCTTCTACTTTATTGTAATACAATGAATTCTTTAATTCTTTATGAAATAAAATTTAATTTGCAAAGTTGTTGAGGTAATATAAAAAAGAAGATGTGGTATGATTGCCAATGTGACAACTATCCACAAAAGACCAAAATGACACAAACATTAACAATTATAGGTCACCGTACGGCCTTCAACAATGAGCAAAGCCCATACCGCATTTAGTCAGCTATAAAAGGCCCCAATAAGACAATGTAAAACAATTCAAGCGAGAAAACTAACGGCCTTATCTATGTTAAAAACTGAAACATGTTTGTATGAAACATGCATATTATAAACAATTAAGCCATTGATATGAGTGTTTTATTGAAAGATAAATTAGTGTTATGCTCCTCCCAATTTTAAGGTAATAATCATTTTATGGTTGGGCTAACAAGGAAGCTAACCAAAAAAATACCTGTAGCTTTATACTCGCTGAAATCCAATGTAAATTTAAACATTTGATTGCCCAAATATTATCTAAAATTTGAAGCAAACAATTGCAACACTTAGTTTCTTGTGACCTGTTCTGATCATTAAATAAACCTTTCAGCTTAGCTTACAGTTTGTTGTAATATTTTTATGATTACTGACTTTACTAAGAAAACTCTTCCTTTGCCTTGTTCAATTAGAAAATGAAAATAAATGATATTATTAATACACATTTTTTTCAGTTGTTGAGCAGTGCTATTGTAGAATGAATGGTTCACACTAGATAATTCCCAACAATGTGATATGCGAGTTATTTTACGAAAAAATCATAACCTTACCTTTTCCTTACATATCCAAGCTTAAATCCTGATTGGTTGTAAATATTCAACATACTTCTAAAACATTTTCCTTTTACTCGATTACATTCCAGTAAAATGTTTCCCACATCATCAACAATGTTGACTGCTTGATTCGTATTATCACCTGTAAAAAATAAATATGTGGGAAATATATTCAGGTAAAATCACAGGATTACTGCACTTGTATTGCAGGTATGAGAAATCTATCATATTTAAAGTCTTATACCTATATTCAATATCTAACGGGGAATGATTTGTTCTGTCACGGAATACTCTTCAATTTCATTATAATTCATTAACAAATCTGTAAGCACACTTGTTGATATTTCGACCGATTCCAGCAATGCTTGGAGTAGCGATGGAATGTCAATTACGATTACTACTGTATTCACTTGTCTGCTTGTTTGCAAATATTGTTTCCTCGAAATTTACAGTATGTTGCAAATTTTAAGAAGGTTAAATTGAGAATTGAAACAGTGAATTTCTTGAAGAGACAACAACCTGAACAAAGATCATAAAACAAGTTAAATAAATATGTATCAAACAAATAAGCAAGTTGACTACATCAATGGTAGACAAGACATAGGCATGTTTTGTCAGGTCTGCTGCATACCTTTTGAAAAATGTGCTCCAGACCAGGTATGGCAACATTACTGATCACTGATTTGGCTCCACACCAGTAAATGAATTAAGTTTGAGTTTCGCTCCTTTCTGAAGTAAGTAACTAAGACCAATTTACTGACAACTTATAATAAAGTACAGTCACTACATGCTTTTTTTTTTTATTGCATGCGAAATCTACATTATTAAATTACATCTTGATTATACATTAAACTGCGTCAACCACGGTTCAATACAATGCATCTCCTGACAATATTTCGATCTCAGATTGTAAACTTTCTATTTGTATACAGCACGTATAATGAATGATATAACAAAGCCTCCACCATAACAACATGTTATGTCAATCTATGTTGGAAATTGAAATTGAGCAGGACAAAATGTGAGCACTCAAAATTGATGCAGACAAAAGTGTGTTGTCATAATTTGAACATTTTTAAGTCATTTTAGTAAACACCCTTTCATGATGAAACCTGATTGTAATATTGTTAATGCAATGCAAAGAAAGTCATTTTTTGTCACTGCGAACACATGTCTTTTTGTTATTGTTAAACCCATCTGAGTTATAATATGACATACAAACAGTAATGTAGATCGATAAATACATAGAACGTCGATTTTTATAACTGATTTCTTTTGTGAAAAAGGCAGACTACGGATAAATTGTTTTTTGGTAAAACATACTTGCTGAACAGGTTATGATTGCACCCATACATGTATAAGCAAGGACAAAATAATGTCGATAATTACGGAGAATCGTCAAAATGGGCCATTT
Source organism: Mytilus edulis (assembly GCF_963676685.1). NCBI lineage: Eukaryota > Metazoa > Mollusca > Bivalvia > Mytilida > Mytilidae > Mytilus > Mytilus edulis. The sequence continues at coordinate 32,765,906 of NC_092349.1, read as the reverse complement.
TTTAAAGATAATTCCGTTATACCTTGCAGATTTATAATATGTAGAATGTAGAAATATGAAGATTCAGAGACCTTCATAAAAAGTATCATGTTTTTTTTGCAGACAATAATCGTTGGCGAAATATCACAAAGAAAAGCAAATTCTACGGAGATGATTGGTAATAAATGTATATACACATGTATTTTACTCCGTAAAGGCCTCAGTATGTAACTGTATCAGGCACATATTTGAATTAACGATACAGCTGAAAACATATAAACATATAAATTGTGATTTTATAGCTTTATTTAAAAAAAAGGGTAAACGTACCTTCGTTACTGCTTGTCAATGCAATTATGTTATCAACACCTATATTGATCTTGTATTCCCCTGAAAGAAAGAGTATTTTATTATTTTATTTTATTTGTTTACATTAAAAACAGAGCTCATAAAACTTTTTCAGGCAAAACGTCACTATGAAAGATATGTGCAAAGATTTGTTTCGAAAAATCTTAATTGTGAAATGCAGATTCATTTTTTTTGTGTGTGAACATTGTCAGATTTTGCATTGAAGTTCCATATACCTTTTGTCTGTTCTCTCTTATATATTTTTACAATGTAGACAGGTTTTATGCTTAAACATTTAGCTTTACTTTTGAACCCTCTGAACCACAGCTGTATCGTTACTAAGAATTACGTGTCAGCAGGCAGGGTCGCTTAGAAATGATTTATAAGTAAGATGAAAATAACTTATCAAGTTGTTGTTGAATATTTTCAAGGCTAAATTGTTAAATGTAAGTTAAGTCGTCACTACAAGTGTTACAAGAAATAATTACAGACCTGCAGGTAACACTTTTTGTCCATTATCTGGAATGAAAATAACGATTTACCAAAATATTATACAGTAATTTAATATGCAATAGATTAAAAAAATAATTTCCCGAAGTATGAATATCAGCTCATTGTTCTATTGCCCAAAGTCAACGGCTGAGGGCACTAGCACAATGAGCTGGTCTTCATACCGAGGGAAATATATTTTGATCTAATGCACTTTAACATGTTTTATTACCAAATTCATACTGAATCAGTTTTAAAATGACCCAATTTGATTGGACAACATGAATACCTTTCAACTTATCAGATTTCAGAATAGGACGTCATAACAGGTCATTGCAAAAGACTGCCCACAGGTGCAATAGAACGATAATTTCCAGTGCAATAGACTATGGAACAAAACATGGCAAAAAAATAGCAAATAATATAGAAATATTAATACAACAGTAAAATACTCTTTATTGGGTAATAAATATATTTATTCATTCTACTTGTTCTTTTTAACATGAATCGATGATTGAATTAGTATACTATATCATCATACATGTAATTTTAAAGATAGTATATTAACTAGTTTGACATTTCCGATAATCAAATAAGTGGCTTCAAACCATCCTTCACACAACAAATCTTTTTATAACATTCTAAAGATGATGTATCCGGTATGATACAATATGATATTACGCATAATAAATCATAACACAGCCAGAACACAGTGTACACAAATCAATTTACTTGTGGTCCGTGTAACACTTATCAATTCAAAGTTTGAAAAAGTTTTAAACTTTTGATTTTTAAAAATTTTATCGAACTTTTAAAATATCGAAATTCCAAATTGTGTTAGAGTTTGAAATTTTGAAATTTTAACAAAATAATTAAAAATTAAAATCCTTAATATCGTTTTTTAATTTGGTAGCTTAGACATTTGACCAATCTTTTAAATACTAAACCTAACGTGCAGTTTTGTTTTTTTCACTTTTTGCAAGTTCGATGTTTTAAGTTTATGATTTAGATATCAAAAATAGAAAAGGGTCGAAAAGAGGGGTACCCGTGAACACAACTCTGATTGTAATCGTTCTCAGTAAGGAACGAAACTTATCAAATCATTTTTAATTACATAATGAATAATTAAAAGAATAATAAAAAAAATATTAGACATCACATGGGATAACAATATACTGAAATTTCAAGGTTGTGCATTCATTAAAAATCCATTTAAACCGGATAATAATCAGTTGATTTAAATCTGTAAAATAAGGTCAGCATTTGCGATGAATAATTCAGAGCTAGTTGGTGTCCCCAGTGCCCTTACAATGAAAACAGTCCAACTTGCAGTAGGCCAACTAGTAGTATTCGCCCTTTATGTGTTCCTGATGATGGAAGGTAGATCAAGAAAAAGCGCTTCGGTCGCATGCATCTTTAAAAGTTTTATTTTCTTTTTTATCGATTGCATAACGATAATATAATGATGACTTTGCATTTGATGATTGATTTCAGGTTAAACTGTCATCATTTAGAATTTGATATTAAGGATTTTAATATTTGAATTATTTAGTTAAAATATAAAAATTTCCAATCTTTTTCACTACTTGGGATTTTTATGTTTTAAACTTTGATAACAAATCCAAAAATCTAAAAAAATTTTTTTTTATTAAAACTCTGAATTGATAAAGGTTACATAGACCACTTGTGTATGTAAACAACTTAATCAAAAAAGCAAATTGGCATACTTTTAAACAGTGTCGGCGAAATAAACTATGAACTCAACACTTTGAGACTTTGCCAATGACAATTTGACAATGTTACGCATATTTCATCAGAATTATGTCTGCATCTTTTATTAAATATTTTAACAACAACAGTTTCTTTCCCATTACATATACTGAGCCAAAAAAGTTCAGCAACACTTTTTTTTATAATTTTTATTTTGTTGTTTTTGGAAAAAAATATTTAAACATCATTGATATTATCCTTAGTTTCACCTGTAATTTAAAACAGTCGTACTTTTTTCCTGCTGATTGATTTCGCGCCATTTCAGATTTGCACGTGTAAATGATGTTTTACCTTCTGTACCTGCACTTTTAAAACGATATTAAAAATTTCTTTTTCACTAACGTTCAGAAACAAATCATTGGTAAGAAATACACAAACACCTTTGAAAAAATTGCATGGGGCGTCAACCAGGCCTCCCCGAAAATGACAGTCAGAAAGGTCTTGACATGGTTGATGCCGGAATAAGGGTTGCTGACATCATGGCTCGATTCAATGTGCAAAAGGCAACAGTTTAGAGACTAACAAACAGATATCGACAAATTACAACTGCACAGGATAGGTCGATATCTCGTACGCAAAAAAAAACTATCGTCAAGGGAGGAGCGCTTCCTTCGCTTAAAATCAACACGTGACAAGTTTTTTCCAGCTAAAAAAAGTAGTGCATTGACTAAGGGAAGCTGCTGATGTGCCTGCCAATCCTTCATTGGGGCACTTAGGGCATGGCTGAGAAACTGATTTTGAGGAACACTATACTCATTTACGCATTTTGACTCTCCCGCGCTCCATACACAGAAAATCCTAATGAATGTGAGTGATTAACATTCATGTTGCTTCTGACATTTCATAATTCCATTTTTTTTATTATTAAAATTATATGTTGTTATGATTTTGTAATAAAATAAAATTTCACATTTTTGTTGATAAACTTTTTTGGCTCAGTATATGTTAGAGATATATACATATATACATAGTTGTATTCGGTTGAAAAAAGGTGTCAACACTTTTAATACTGTAAACTGTCTATTAAACTATGCAATTATGGTAGTTTGAATATTTTAATTAACTACTGATAAGAAAATTAGTTTAACTTGAAGTTTCAGATCAAAGAAAGATACATGTAAACACTAAATATGTTTTTATTTTTTTTTATATAGTTTTCTACAATATGTTCTGTTTAAGGGTCATTTGCTTTTTTTAAATTTCAATCAATAAAATATACGTACATTTTTGACTGATTATTAATCTGTCCACTGCTGTCAAACGTTGTATACTGTTGGGGGTGTTTCCATGTATCCTAGCCATCTGTATCACTGTGGCTTATTGGTTTGTATATGTTATATGTACAAAGATATAATGTAAAAATATCCAGATAATATCAATAAAATATACAAAAAACACTCCTGATTTATTATTGTCATGTCAAATCAAATCCATTCAAACCCAGTAACTTAAATCAGATGGCACGCTTTAATCGCTTTACATATGATAAGCAAAACACATCTTAGAGTGCGTGCAACATGCACCAGCCAGAACTTTAAAGGATTTTCAAGTCAGGTAGGCAATAATGGACATGAGGAATGAAAGACAAAAACATGTGAATTCGAGATCAACATGATTTGGGAAAAAATGAAAACAACACGTTTAATAATTTCTTGCGTCCGAAGCGCTTTTCTAGATTAACCTTCATTATACTTCATCAGGAACGATCAAAGCCAAATATTGGAAATCCAAAGATGTATACCGAAAATCGTTGAAGCTATATGTCAAAAATATCTAAAACAAATATTAAAAAAATTGCACTTAGCATTAAGCATACTAAACGTCTATGTGAACTGATGTTGTCTATCCAGACGCTTGTCGTCTAGTTTTGACTGACTACAACATCAAAATAGCGAAAAGGTCAGACAAAATACAATTTTTAGAAGAACATTGCAAATTAACAAAAAACGTTATAAGATGTTTAAACATATCATAAAATGGTAGATGCCTTCATCATGTTCAGTTTGAAAAGTCTTTATCTTTCTTTCAATGTTTAAACATGTCATAAAACAGTAAACTCAAAAGCAAATATTTCGATTAACGGACTATTGAAACTGTAATAATTATATTCATTGAGCCGACAAGTAATATATCGGAGTATGATTAGATACATGTATTGATGACATTACGTTTATAATGGTTTTTACATATTAATACACAACAAAACAAAGTAGAAATGCTAAATTTTTCTTACCTAAATTGGTAGCAAGCCCGATCAAAGATTATTTGCGGAACAAAGTTTGTAGTACTCTAGTTATTAATTGGCAACTTCTTATTAAACATGACATGGAATTCCATTCAAAATCAATGATGATATTTATCCAAATACTCTATCCACTAGTATTGAGGTATTTAATCGTCTTTAACAATTTATTGTTTGATAATTGTTAAAATATGTATGTTGCATAGTGATAACACGATAATGAATCAGTTTAATCTGTTCTATTAGGTCAACATACAACTGTTTTAATATAATTATTATTACTATGCTTCTTTCGTTTTATAATTATCGTTTTATACAGTAAAAGCTATATGACTCTTTTGGTAGTATAGATTCCAACTCGACGGTGTAGTTTTACATCCCTTGTTAAAAAAATCGTTTAGTGTCGAATGTTCCTCGGTATACACAATAAAGCGCTATGAACTAAAAAAAATAAATCTTGCAGTGTTTATTTTTATTTTTTTGCATTGGCATTAGGTCCATATCTTTGATGTTCCATAAACATGGAATCCTGTATAGCTTTTCTTTGTACAGTCTAACTTACCTAATCCAACACACTGAGGGACCAGAAAAATGTCAATTTAAGCCTGGCGTCGGAATACTAAGTTTTTGTTTACAAGGATAGGCATTATTTGGGACCATGAAAATTAGTAGGTTACAGCAGGATGTTGGGAAATGTCAAAAGCACAAAATTGCTGAACTCCAAGGAAAATTCAAAACGGAAATTCTCTTATCAAATGGCAAAAGCAAATGTTAAAACACATCAAACTGATAGACAGCAACTGTCATATTCCTGACATGGAATATGCATTTTCGAAGAAGAAAACGGTAAAATGAACCTGGTTGTATAGCGTCAAATCTCTCACTTGTATCACAGTCACATCACATGCCATTATATACTGAGCGATATTAAAATCGAAACACTATTGTTTTTTTAAATCATTTTTTTATAAAAATAATATTTTCTCTACTGTAACAGTAATTGGTAATGCATGTTTATGGGTTTATTTAAAGAAAAAGTCAAACAAAGATGTTCAATTTGCACGATTCGAATGCAATGCGTTCATGCAATACACACTTCACTTCAATAACTCTCTGTCACAATAACGAATATATCCACCACGTGCTGCAACGTAATCTCTACAACGACGTGGCATTGACCTGATTAGACGTGGGATACAGTGTTGTGGGATGTTTGTCAATTCTTCCGGCAATTCAATTTCAAGTTGGTGCAGCGTAACGGGTATTGGCTGTTGTCGTCTTACAGCTTGTCAAATTTGATCCCCAAAGTGTCAAATTGAACTCAAATCCTGCGAAAAGGCTGGCCATGGTTATTTCTGAACATGGTTATTGATGAAATCAGTTGTGAGTCTTTCGGAGTGTGCACGAGCGTTATCTTGTTGAAACAAAATTAACATCATGATGCCTGATCATAAATAGTAAAACCGTCGGCAGTAAAACTTCATCAAGGTAGTGTTGGGATTTTACATTGCCAATGATAGTGATGAGTGAAGTTTTATGCTTAAACTATATTCCTCCCAATATCATGACACTGCCACTACCCCGACGATCTGTCTTGTGGATACATGAATCTGCGTATCGTTCTCTTCTTCGTCTACAAGCACGACTTCGTCGATCACTACAGCGAAGATGGAATCTTGATTCACCCATCCACTGCCTGTGTGATCATATCTGACGCCGTTGTGTCCATCTAAGGCGAATTTTGCGTCGTAATGCTATCATCATTTAACAATCTAACAATCATTTAAGTATTCACTTGTGCGCAAACGGCGGCCATTGAACAATCATTTAAGTATTCACTTGTGCGCAAACAGCGGCCGAACACATCATTATGCGTGCAATTTCACGACTTAAATAACATCTTTGCACCATGCCCCAGACTAAATGTCTCTGGTAGTCTGAAAGTCTAGGCATTGGTGCCTTAATTTTTTGCAGTGGCTTAGAAAAAAGGATGGGAAATATCAATTATTTAGCATTTCAAAAACAAACATGAGAAAATCGCTCGTGCGTAAAATCACCGTGCACTCGACTCATTTTCTGTACTTTTTTTCTTAAATTATCTGAGATTAATGTGTCGAGAGACGTCTGACAGTTATACATGTTATGGTTATTCATTTTAAAAATAATTTTTATATTTTTTTTTTTTTTTTTTTTAGATATTAGAGATTTACAAGTGTTGCGTTTTTATTGGCACTCAGTATATTTACAACGCATAAACACAACAGACATAATAGGTAAAATAGACAAACATTTAACAAATACTTATTTGTCACATTAGGCTGGTGACACTGTAGGTGTTTTGATCGTTTATCTCTAGATGTGACTTTCACAAGTAGTGACGCATGTTTTCCTTGTTCTGGTCAATAACAAACAGCTTAAGAAGCATGCTATAAACATATACAATGCAATTTATCATTATACAATTACAGCTTTTTCAATAGAAAGAATAAATATCATGATTAACATGATAGAAGTATTTTGACTGATGAAGAAGTCCAAGGTCGAAATACGTCTTTTGATAACTCTATTATGTAGTGACCTTATGCAAAGAGTACAACTGTTAGAATATTAATTTGCTAACATTTTTGTTTCATTATCGTCAATGTATTATGATTCTCGTTTTGGTCATTAAATTTTGTTTGAATTTTATAAATATCGTAATGCGTCTTTGACAATAACGATATAAGTTGTTATTTCAAATATCTTTTGTTGTGCACATCGGAGATATCGAATGTGTTTGAAGATAGTTTGTTAAATAATTAATCATGTATACACGCTATAAAAGAAAAAAACCAGCCTTTTTCAATATCTTTCAATTCATTATATGATGTCACAAATTTTATTGCTTTTTAGCTTATCTGACAATTAATATGTAAAATCACTTTTATATCCGTCGTTTTCAATCATTTCAATTGTACTTTGGAATATATGGAAATGTGACTATTCCTGAACAAATAAAAGAAAAAAAAATGCAAATTGATAATATCTAAAAGCATCCTTTTGTTCAAGTTACTATTACATTTAACCATTTAAACCCTGCAACAAGAACATGTTGTACACAACGATAACGCAATGCTACGTTATAATTTTGCTTGATTATTACTGGATTGATTTCACTTGACCATGTTGACCAGGCGGGATTTTAGAAGTACGCTTAGTTAATATTAGTTCATCTAACGACAGGAGTTTTGGGTTAAACTCATCAATGAACTGTCCCGTTATTCGTCCCATGTCAAATACTCAGTTCTTTTGTATATGTGTTTGGTGTCACTGATAGGTGATTAAGATTTAATAATGATTATAACGGCAATCATCCTCATCACGCATATCTTCAAATAAGCTGTCCATATGCAAATTAAAACAAACGTTCCACCCGATCAGTTGAAATAACATTGTTAATACATATGAAAGAAAGAAACTATGTTGATACTTCAATTGCTCTGTGATAGCTACGGGACTATATCAAAACAATCAGTATAAGCAATGTATACTTCCAACAACTAAGATGTCCGTAGTTAAATAGCGTATTAAAGAAAATATCGAATAATATGTTTGAATACATGTATTTTTATAATATTGTTCACACTGAATAAACTACACCAGAAAATCAAATGGTGTACAATCTAGTATTAGACTTAATTATGCGAATAATTGTAAACAATACTTCATTTAAACATTGTTTACTATAAATATTAGCATATCTGATTTTGTTTCAATATGAAATTTCAAACCTTTAAATGAATCATTTAAAGTTTTTGTTGAACAGTTATTTTTGTGTAAATAATCCTATGAATCCGTCATAGTTTGATTCCTATCATATACCACAAACTAAAATATCTATTTAATATACTTAGTAATAAATTATGAACTCCTGTAATGACCAAATAATAATACCACAAAATAAAATATCTATTTAATATACTAAATACCGAATTATAAACTCCTGTGATGATCTAATAATATACACAGTATTGATATCTACTATATAATTACATTCAACTATATACCAAATATATTGGGTACACAAAGTATCATTGACATTCATACCACATCTTTGTTTATATAATAGATGCTTTTTATCACATCCCAATTAACCTTAAGTCCACTATTTGTCAACTTTGTTATTAGTATCTACCACAGTGACTGTAAATAAAACTGTAAATTAAACAGGAAAAGATAGTACACATATTTTTCTTTTTTTTATTTTGAACCGAGTGTTATTAAGGGTTTAAACTTTTGACAGAATTGTTTAAAACGCGTATGTCACCGCACTATGATGTAAGACGCTCTCGCTGTTCATACAGTAGGTTTGCTTTGTTTAAATGCAATTTTCTCAGTCTTTCTCAAATTTTATTTGTAATTGATTTATTATATGTAAATCAACGACCTACATATTCCCTAATCTATATTGGTGACAAAACACTTAACTTATATAATTTCATATGCTAGTATCTTTCAACAATTTACAAATGAAGTATAAAAACATCAAAATAACGACCATTTAGTGGTAATTATAATTGTATCACACTTTTTTTCTTTATCTGGCTTTTGTTTGCGTCTTTTTTTTTTTAAATAAAATTCATCCAGTTGAAATGATATTTTATGCTGTAGTGTAACACTACTGTTTTGGTTTTGGGTGGCAATTTTACTCGTGTTTTAACGTTTAAATTTGCTGCAATTTTCCTACGTCAGGGATAGTTCTTCAATCGTCGTCGTTAATTGATGTGTTTCATGCATTTTACTGCTTTTTCATTTTATTGAGATTACACTGTTTAAATTGGTTAAAACAAATCATTATGGGTCCGTTTTTAGTTTGCTGTTTGTTGTGATCCAAGGCTGCGTGTCGCTGGCCACACTTTGACCTATAATTGTTCACTCTCCTTTCACTATTACTTAGATTGCGAGTTATATTGTTGCACTCATACCGCACTTTCTTATTTATACAACATTGTACAATACGACAAGAGACTGATAACATACGACAATACAATAATAAAATAATATAATGCAAGATTTGACAGGTTACAGTGCTTGAGTTTAAGGATGTCTGCTGCTCGAATTTAAAATAACAAGGATTTCATGTGATTGCTTAAAATGAAAACAACTTTGATATTTAAAAAAAATGAAGTAATAAAATCGATAGTCTCGTGTGTAGTTTTCAAAATACGAGACATTTAGAAGATGGCGGGAAAAGGGTTTTCTTCAGACTTTACTATTTGTTAACATTGGAATTGTTTTTTACCCTTTAAACCAAGAAAAAATAACAAGGATTTCATGACAAAAATTCAAATGGTCATCAATGATCTATTGAACAGATTTATGAAGACAAAAGTGGGGTCTCGTGTAAAAAATATTTTAATACATTTGTATGGATAAAACCTGAGAAAATCGAAAATATGACAAGAATTCAAAAACATGACCAGCAGACATCCTTAAGCTATCTAGAAGTAGCGTTTATCAACCAAAAAAGAATACCACCATGTCAAAATATGAATTTGACGGATCTATAAACTAAAAATATCACACACAACATGCACAAGCGATTCTTTCACATTACATTTCATGTGACAACATATACATTACTAATGGTATATGATATCAGAGGGAAAATCAACTTATTGTATTCTCATAACAAAAATAAAACTTAACATTTCTATATACTTTTATATTTCAATTCATATACATCCGTTGATCAACTATACATAAACTAACATTGTTCTTTTAATAAAGTGTCTAACAATAAATTGGTAATATTTTCTGTCCATCCAATGCAATATATAAAAGAGAAGGGGTATGGTTGCCAATATGAGACAACTCGCCACAAGAAACCATGTGATACATGCTATAACAACTATAGGTTATCGTACAACCTTCAATATTGAACAAAGCCCATACCACATAGTCAGCTAGCTATAATACAAGACCCCAAAATGGCAAATTTGAAACAATTCAAACGAGAAAACTAACGGCCTAATATAAGCAGAAATAAATAACGAAAAGCTAATTAAATATGTAACATATGAAGAAAAACGACTACCACTGATTTACAGTGTGTTTTATTCTATGTTCTACAAATGATGAGCATATGATGTCTAATTTGATTTTTCTGGATTCACATCGACATGTATTATACGATTGAATGTTTTCCCTTCTTTTTTTTATTTCGTAAAACATGAATAGGGTAGTAATAACCACACACGGAAACAAAAGTAAACTAATAGGATAAAGTTTACCTGCATATAATTTAATTTCGAATGTAGCAAGTCTTCTGATTGCCTTACGTCGTTTTGTTTAAAGTTTATAAAGACACAATTTTGTCATGTGACCATGACGTCATCAACGTTTTTTTTATGATTTACGCCAATTTAAAATGAATTAAGTATTACATTATAAAAAAAAAACTGTAATATTTTGTCAGTATGTTCGAAATAACATTCAAAATGTGGTGCACACTGTAAATAACTCACATCGCACAACATTTTTTTATAGACGGAACAAATATCAGTAATTCCTTTAATAAGGTGATGAACATACTGTATGTACTTTGCGAGGTTAAAACCCATCTATACTACTAAAATAACGCGCTCCAGTTTGTTAGTTGGAATTACGTTAACACAACGTTTCAAATCAGCGAATATTGCTTTATATAAAACTATTGTAGGTCAATAGTGCTTATAAAAAAATACACCATTCGCATATGTTCATATGTTTATCTTGGTCTGCTGTTTAATTACAACGGAAATTTCTTTCAAGCTCGTAAACAATTGGTAGATCAAGCTCAAAAAGTACTTTATGCTCTTTACCATAAGATACAAAATATCTCCCTCCCGATTGATCTACAGCTAAAATTATTTGATGCGTTGGTGGTTCCTATTTTGACCTATGCCTCGGAAATATGGGGGTTTGAAAATAAAAAAAAATACTGAAAAGTTACATCTGCAGTTTTGTAAGCGCAGTTTGGGTGTGCGATCATCTACGCCAAATTTTATGGCATATGGGGAACTTGGAAGATTTCCACTTGAACTGCAGATCAAGTCAAAAATTGTATGTTTTTGGCACAATCTAGCAAACAATGATAACAAAAAACTATCGGGTAAACTTTATAAGTTACTTTGGTACATGCATGATCATGAAGGCTGCAATTTAAAGTGGTTTAACTATGTAAAATCTGTGTTTAATGATTGTGGCTTTAGTGAAATAAATAATTTTCCTGTTAAAATTAAGGCGGAGTCATAGGGTAAACATATGTAAATTAAGGGTATGTAATACAAAGTTTCCAATAGAAACAGAAAGATGGAGAAATGTATCACGAAATGAGAGGATTTGTCCTCTCTGTAAAGCTGGTCTTGGGGATGTATACCACTATATATGTAAATGTACCAACTGTAAAGTTAATGATTTAAGAGGGAAGTTCATACCTCCATATTATTTAAAATATCTAAATGAAAAAAAAGTACTTGGCATGCTTAAATATAGTAATAGTAATGTGCTGTCTCAGCTGTCAATTTTTATTCACAAGGTAGAAAAGATGCTAGTCTAATTTAAAACTGTGAGAAACACAAACTTATTTCTGAAGATGTATAAGTTAAAAATGTATTCTGTTTGTATTATGAACTATGTTGTAATCAATATTGTGTATATAAATATGCTCCCATTACTCAGTCTGAGTTTTTTCTAATAATAAACTATAAACAATAAACACTCCTTTTGTTTTCTATGTTATTTAAATTATCAATAATACACAACTTCCGGTTCAGATCCGATTCCTATACAAATATGACATAGAAGAGGGACGAAAAATACCAAAGGGACAGTCAAACTCATAAATCTAAAGCAAACTGACAACGCCATGGCTAATATGAAAAAGACAAAAAGACAAACAACATCAATCATGACAAAGCATAGAAAACTAAAGAATAAACAACACGAACCCCACCAAAAACTAGGGGTACTCTCATGTGCTCCGGAAGGGTACGTAAATCCTGCTCCACATGTGGCACCCTTCGTGTTGCTTATGTGATATCGAATCCGGTAAAAAGTCTAATTTCGTAGTCACAATCATGAAAGGGAAGGGGATAGAATTTCCGACGTAAGGCACATATCCGATATAATTTTTGAAACAGTTATTCCATAAAAGAGGGACGAAAGATACCAAAGGGACAGTCAAACTCATAAATCTTTTCCGACCTGGTCATGACAGTTCCTACTACCTGGAATTGAACCTTCGAAAAACTAATTTTAAATATAATGCAACAAATTATGTAGTGTACGGTTGAAATCAGAACTTTTGGACAGGTTCAAAAAGAAATAGTATGAGACATAAAATACTTTGCATCTTATCATTAAACATGACTTTATCATATGCCAACATGACAAAAAATGACTTACAAGCCAGGTTCAAAATAATGCGTAGATACTTTAATTCAGTCGAAGAGCTTGAATGTCGCAAATGTGTGTTGGGATTTCTGGGGAAAAAAATGCAGTTCCAGTTCCAACATTTCAGATGACACTAATGTTAAGTATCAATATAGATTTATAAAACAGTTGTAAAGGGTTGCATATAACAAAACTTTTAATTCTTGTTGAGACAGTCGTGAGTTTTTATGTATTAGAAATTTGAAATATTATCTTGGACGATATATACCTGCATACGGGGTATATATCTCCCAATTGATACGATATTCCCGTGCTTGCATTTCCTATCATGGTTTTCTCGATAGAGGATTGCTGCTTACAAGGAAGCTATTTAACCAAGAGTTCCAAATGGTGAAGTTGAAATCATCCCTTTGTAATTTTTACGGACGCCATCACGAGTTGGTTGACCGTTATGGAATAACCGTTTCACAAATGATATCGGATATGTTCCTTAAGTCGTAACTACAATCCCCTTTCCTGTCATATATGTGAACAATCAGACTATTTACCGAATTTGTAATCACATAAGTAACACGACGGGTGCTACATGTCGAGCAGGATGTGCTTACCATTCCGGAGTACCTGAGATCACCCCTAGTGTTTGGTGGGGTTCGTGTTGTTTATTCTTTAGTTGTCTATGTTGTGTCATGTGCACTATTGTTTTTCTGTTTGTCTTTTTCATTTTAAGCCATGGCGTTGTCAGTTTGTTTTAGATTTATGACTTTGAATGTCCCTTTGGTATCTTTTGTGCCTTTTTATAGAGGTAATTAGTATTTTATTAATTTTAAAGAAATATTTTTTTTTCAAACGTGAAAAGTGCGATAACTAGACTAATTTGCTTGAATCTGGAATCCATTCTCATACTTCTTCCTGCATGTAATTAACCTTTTGACAAAATTTAATAAAAACCCTTGCCGTAATACTTCATGGGTATTCACCGTTGACCAGACAATGTTTTCTATGAAAGCAGTCGAGTGTTGCACAATGATTTGCCTAAGGCGAATTTTAGTGTTCCTGTGTGTTTTAATCGTCCTTAATTTCGCTATGTAACAGATAGGAATTTAGAGGATGATCATATAAAAAAAAACTGATTCGTGCGCTTCGGAAGGGTGATCAGATCCGGATTCTCACATACAACGTCAAATTGTTTATGTAATTTAAAGGCCGGTGACAGTTTTGATTTGTTAAGTTTCATTCGGGGAAGGGTAAAATAGTGTAGTGGACATATCAGCTATTATAAGTTAAAAGATATGTCATAATGAACAATCAACCTGTGATGGAGTCCGTAAGATTTACGTAAGATTTACGAAGGATAATTTTAACTAGATATTGAGATAAGACGTGGCACGGTACTTGTCTATCCCAAATTCATGTATTTGGTTTTCATGTTATATTTGTTATTCTCGTGGTGTTTTGTCGGATGCTTGGTCCGTTTCTGTGTGTGTTACGTTTCGGTGTTATGTCGTTGTTCTCCTCTTATGTTTAATGCTTTTCCCTCGGTTTTAGTTTGTTACCCCGATTTTGTTTTTTCTCCATGGATTTATGAGTTTTGAACAGCGGTATACTACTGTTGCCTTTATTTAACTAGATTACAACCACTCATAAATTATATGCATGCTGTAGTTTTCTATTTAAAATATAACTGTTGAATATTGAGGTTTAATTTTTCTTACAAAAATGGTTAACATTGTTATGGCAACGAACTTTTCCTTTTAAGCCTCCTCTCCTTCCTTAGATGAATCAAAGTTTCCTTCAAACATTTGGCAACAACAAAAAGATCAAGGAATAATTTTATTTAAAGTCACGGTCAGATATATTGAATATTTTCTGTCTGTTAACAATCCAAACTTTTTCTGATTGGGTCTAGTTTATATATCCTCATCTGAATAATATATTTTTATCCTTTTTACCAAAAGTATTACCCAATGTTATCTCGGTTTAACGAATCCTGTTTGAAAAACACAACATATGAGAAGAAACGTGGTAAAATGCGGACGCTTTTATTGTTCTACACCTGGTTGTTGGTTAGTCTCGGTTCAGATTATTGACCATATAATACACACGACAACACATAATATGAATTAATCTGATTTTACCAATGTTCAAAACTTATACCACTAAGAAGGCCTACACATGACACATACTTAATTGTCTAACCAAGAAAACTAACAACATTGTAGAAAATATTTACAAGTTTTAAGAACGGCGAGAATATATAATTTCAGTAACTTAACTTGTGTTTCATAGCGAGTTCAAATATAACTATTATTTACAGATAATTGACAAGGATTAGTTTATCCTTCAAAATAAAATTAAGGCTTAAACGCTACAGTGCTTTCCTTCTGAAACGTTGTATCTGTAATTGAATGAAACTAAAAGTGCCTTTACTCAATTCTCTAACCGATTCTTTTTTAAATATTACAGTTGAATCACAACAGTAACAAGTTACCAGGAAAATAGTATGTGGCGTTTTCTGCTTAGTGGTATATTTACACATGTATTTGTGTAGTAGAAAGGTCTAAGGCAGGATGCAATTTATTTCATCTACATAAGCGATGATATTTAAATCAATACAAACAGATCGTTTAGATATTTTTTAAATGTGTAAGGCACTAAATATATATTCTTAACAATCAGGTTTCAATTCTACATTGGCATCAAAAGCTTTTTGTACGGCATCGGCTTCATTTCCCATGCGTATCTTTTTAAGTGCCAAAGATTAAAAATAATTAAATGATACAAATTGATACATCAACCTGATTATGTTATTATAAATATTACAGTTTTAAATCCCGAAGGAACAATGTCAATTGATTCGTCATAAGCAATGACAAACTTTTATAAACCAAGCAAAAAAACACAGTATGTCTTTTAAACATGTAACACCATCATCTATTTTTTCATGAGACAAAACAAAACAGGTAACATGTTGTTCTAAAAATTCAAACTGACGAATACCCAAAAGAAAAATATCCATAGACTGTTTAACATTTAAATCATATATGCATTTTTGTAAATCATTTTAATCAGTATTTTAATTATAACTATTAGCACAAAAAGATTCACAATTTACAAAAATGACAGCATTCAAAGACGAGGGACGAAAGGTCCAACAGGGAATTTAAACTCATAAATCGAATATAAACTGACAATGTCATGGCTCAAGAAGAAGAAAACAGTACACTAACGATCAGAGAAATATGATATTTTTTCCATATTTTTAATGCTTAAGGCATTATATATTTTTAACAATCAGGGTTGAATTCTACATTGTCAACAAAAGCTTTTTGTACGGCATCGGCTTCATTTCCCATGCGTATCTTTTTAAGTGCTATAACCAAATTAAACACTAAAGTCTCATTAGGCCTTGGAGGTCGCCATATTTCGAACATAGCGGTTTTAAAATCCAATTTGGAATCTATGTTCGACAGTTTCTCATCGGAGATATTCAATTTGACTCCAAGTTTATAACATTCATCTTCACTGAGTTGTTGTCCGAGTCGAAATAATGATGATTTTCGAAGGACAGGAATTGTACCTTAAAGATTAAAAATAATTAAATGATACAAATTGATACGTCAACCTGATTATGTTATTATAAATATTGCAATTATTGAATCCCGAAGGAACTATGTCAATTGATACTTCATATGCAGTGAAAAACTTTTATTAACCAAACAAAAAACACAGTGTGTCTTCTGAACATATAACATAATCATTTCTTATTTAACCAATCAAAACAAATAAACATCTTGTTCCAAATATTCAAAATGACGAATACCCAAAGGAAAACTGTCCATAGCCTGTCTAACATTAAAATCATTTATGTATTTTTGTAAATCACTTCAATCAGTATTTTATTTATAACTATTAGAACAAAAAGATTCACAATTTACAAAAATGACAGCATTCAAAGACAAGGGACGAAACGTCCCAGAGGAAATTTAAACTCATAAATCGAATATAAACTGACAATGACTTGGCTAAAGAAGAAGAAAACATTAACAATCAGAGACATATAAGTATACACAAGACAACATAGAAAAGTAAGGTCTTAGCAACACAAACATCTAAAAATAAAATTGAGAATTGAGTGATCCCAGGATCTTATGCTAGTGTAAACCCGATAATAAGTTTAATTCGGTAGGTCACATTCTTAGTTAGCGGCATCCCTTCTCTTTGAAAAGAACTGAGATTAGACCTAAAAAGATATGTTTAGGTTTATTACGCCATTTGTTGAATATGAAAAAGGTATTTGATACTTTGATAACATTTTACATATATAGTGCTCTTTCTACTAATAATTGTTAGTATAATCATGAGAATATAACGCTACTTCTTAAATGAATATGTTTTCACTGTGAAAGGACACACGCATTTGTAAAAGCTGAAACAATAAATAACCATTAAGACGTTGAGTGAAAAAAAATAGTCATCACTCAAACTGTACGATCATCAATATACTTAAGCTTTTAGTGTAACTTTATTTAAATAAGTTTTCTTTTCGATTTAACTAATACTAAACTTACAATGTGAATCATCTATATTTACACGCACATCTTGGTTTTCATCTACAAAATAATTAACTGATTAATGCTTTAAGTATAGATTTAAATTCTATTATTTAATCATCAATTTGTTGATTTTATTTCAAAAAGTATAAATGTATAAATGTAACTTTTGCTGTAGTGTAAAGGCAATAATAAAATCAACGGTACCAATTTTGTTGCACCAGATGCGCATTTCGAAAAAAATATGTCTCTTCAGTAATGTATTTTGCTTACTCAATCACCATGACTATTCCGTTATAAAGCACTTTTTTAAATGTTTGTATTCGATCTTAAGCCTGGTTAAAAACTAAAGACCACATACTATGGATTCGAACAAACTTGCTCTAATGATGACAACGATAACACTGTTTATTTGTTTATGTATCTTTTGTTAAATAGAAAAGGCTTTTGCTAAATTTAACGAACTGAAAAGGCTTCTGTAAATCAAACAGACTGATGATAGTGCAAACAACTCTATTACTGTTTATTTGTTTATGTATCTTTTGTTAATGCAAATTTAAAAGACTGCATTCACTTTCAGACAATTGGATCTGACATTTCAACGTTTTAATCTTGCTTTTGAACTGTTTCATAGATAATAAATACTGAAATACACACCAAAATACCGAGCTCCAAGTGTAATTCCAAACGAAGTGTCGAAATTTAATGGTACAATCAAATGCTTTAGAGAAAGAAGAACATTGTTATTAAGGTAGCGAGGATGTTGTAAACATTATTGGTTCATATTTCTGTTAAGACACTGGTGAGATTTTATAAATTATGATTCGCAGCTAAAAGCTCTGGAATAAGGAGTTGGGAATTGGTTAGACAGGATGACAATCTGGTAAGAAAAATGCATTCCTCATTTACCTTTACTTGTATATGTAACAAAGACATTAAAACAGATAAATAAAAATAAAATAATACCAAATAGTTGTCCATCGATTGGTAATCTGACCAGTTCTTCAGTACCATTTTTGATTGCTACTTTTGTAGATGTTGCTACTTTAACCACGTTGTTACATAAGACCGACCATATTCCATGTTTGTGTTTGTTTTCTAATTTATCAATAACAGTTTGTTCAACTATTTTCTTCGTAGTCCTGCCTACAACGACGTCACCTATAGGTGGTTCTTGGTGGTCAGAAACAATATAAAACGTACGATAGTTCCCTTTCCCTTTCCCTTTCTTGTTATTGTTGAATATGATGTGTTCGTTTGAACTTCTTATTGTGTCTATCTGAAAATTTCCTTCTAAAGAAATCTAAGATTAAAAAGAAAAGATATATAAATAAAGACAACAATAGTGTACCACTATTCGAAATTCATCAATCGATTGAGAAAAAATTCTGGGTTACAAACTAAATCTGAAATAAACACATCAAATTTAAGACTACGTGTACGGCATAACAGAAACACAACATAAAATGTAACAGATACAGAAACGAATTTCAATATTACAATGGCCATTTTCCTGACTTGGTACAGGATATTTTAAGATAAAACCAATATGTTTACGCGATCTATATTATCATTTGTTTGATGTAAACGTAATGAAAAATGTGTACTTCGATATGAACATTAATCATGAAGTATCAAATCACGTTTGATATCTTCCAATATAAATGTTGTCATTTTTTTCCGACGTAGTTGGTAAAGTTTCGGATAGTTCCCTTTGAACTTAAGGACGCTTAGCTATGGCAACATAATACGTATGCTCGAAAATCATGTCTGTGATTGGACAAAATGCTGGCATGGTGGGTGATGTAGTTGTGTTTGAAAAAAAACGTCTTGTTAATTATACCGTGATGGAAAGCAAGTGAAAAAACTATAAATATTTGAACTAGATCTTTTCTCCAATAGCTCTTTGCTCGGGACAATTATAAAATTTGTAATGTAAACTTTTTTGTACGAACGTACATGACTTTAAGAACGCACCTACGCATGTGAGACTTCCGCGGGGTACGTCGGATATCTTTTTTAAAGATAGTTCTTGTTTATAAATTAACCGTTTGTAAAATATGAATTATTTGAAATAGTATCGATTTTCTTATCAAAGGGATAAATGACCTTGGCCGTATTTTGGACGACTTTCTCAATGCCCTTCAAATTTAGATTTGTTTGGTTTTATAAATATCTGAGCGTCACTGAGGAATCTTATGTATATGAAACAATCATATGGAGTATCAAATTATAAGGCTTTAAAACTAATAAGGCTAGCAATTTTGGTGAGGAACTTTTTCGGTAAAGGAATAAAATATCTTGATGATGCTAAAGCTAGAGAACACCACGATTTGTCAATCATTGCTTTATTTGCAATTTTATATTAATTTTGTCTTGTAATGGTTTACGCACTACATATGAAAGGAAACAAATTTAAACATTGTTCTATATTTAAAGATATAGGTTTCCCGACAAACATTGTGTAGTTAAAAATCAACATTAGATTTCTTCCTTTCATAGAGTAAGTTTATGTAATAGAGAAGTACTACGTGACACTGAAACAGGTATCTTAGATAGCATATTCAGTACGTTACTTCAGTCTGTTTTCTGTGAATACCAAACAAGAAATGCAAACATTGAAGACTATAAAATTGAGAATGGAAATAGGGAATGTGTCAAAGAGACAACAACCCGACCAAATAAAAAAACAACAGCAGTATTAATTATGTATTGCAATAACCGAATTGAACATATAGTTAAGACTGGAAACGAAGCATGTAAGTACACTTATGGATAGCTTAAAACTAGAATATGATGGTATTTAGTGAATGTAATTCAAAAATGAACATAACTATATAAGTATACCTTTAGCGTTTCCCCATCTTGAACTACACTGTCTCTGTATTCTATTGTCTGCAGTCTAAACCCCTTTTGTCTCCAATATTTCCTTCTCCTTTTCCCAAAATGTTTCAATGCTATTTCAACTATTAAGGTCAATTTATTATCTGTCTCCTTCTTCAGACCTGCAAATATCTCTGTCGGTCTGTATTGGAGAACAGCCAACGTTGCGGATTCTGCACTGTTCTGGAAATTTTTCTTTGATCCAACAGCAAACCTGATTCCAACCAAAAACATGCATTTTTAAAGGTTTTAATGGAACAATTATCATAGTAATTGCCAAGCCAATTACAGCAAACCTCATATTGCAAAGAAAGATTCAAATATTTTTGTATGCCCATTTACTGAAGATTGATAAGTAAATCACTTACACTACACCAAAAACCACAATTATAGCGAATTACATTTGTAGCTATTGATTATGAAATAACCTCAAGACATCAACTGATTCATCTATGTTGATAGATTTTCAGTTTTAAAATGTCAAATGTAACCGAAATGAAAAGTTTTGAACTAAAAAAAATATCATTTTCATGACAAAAGATACATACACAAAAACATATTCATAGTAGAGTCATGACATACATTTTTTACGAAAAAAAATATTGAACCCGAAATAAACAGTTAGCAGTATGTCTATTGGAAAGTTGAATTTATCTCGTATGACTTCTAGAATAGAGGGACATGTAAACAGTCAGGGGTGTTACCTAAACAAATAATTTTTTTACTTAATAGAGTTATTTAGATTTTCAATAGAAATATAGACTAAATGTAGTTTTCATGATTTTCAACAACATTTTATATCATAAAATAAAGAATTTATCAGATTTGAGAGGAGTATAGAGACAAGGGGTTACTTTGAAAATAATGACAAAAATATTACTTGAATAAGTTATTTTAAAAACAATTGAAAAAATAGCAATTACACTTATCTAAGGCACATATGTAATTGATTTAGGTTACAAATTATAAATAACTTCAGGTCTTAATTAATTCACAAGTATCTATCTATTTATATCAGTCTGCCTTCAAGATTTTAGAGGAAAATGATAATTTAATAGTCCCAAGAGACCAATCTATGACCCAGAAGCGTCGGTATGAAAGATAAGTGCGTCGGAAAGTTAAATAGTGTTTCTGAAGAATAAGTTATTTATCAAAGGAAAAATAACCAGATAACTGTGAAAATTATTTGTAGCTATTAAAATCTGTATTCTTGGACACCTATAAAAATAATATTCAGCAAAATAACTTATATGAGTTATATTTAAATTAGCCTCGTTTTCAACATTACTTGTATAGGTAATTTTAATTGTTACTTGTTTAAGTAATGCCCCTGACTGGTAAACATAACAACTAAAGAGTAAGCAACACGAAGCATAATGTTAGGCAGACTAAATATTGTTTGCTTTAAGTTTGATTGGATAGATAATCTTTGAATTATCTAGTGAGATGGTTCATTGTCATTCATTCTGAAAATATCGTGTTCTGATCTTAGCATAATACGAACAAGAAAAACGCATGTAGAGGAGATTTGTTTGTTCCGATGCGGATGCAGATAGCGTGTCCTCTAGGTAACTATCTTTTTTTTATCAAAATATTATTTATCACTCATGTCTACAACCTACTTACGTTAACGTTGGCTACCAATTTAAATTGTTTTGAAGTGTTTGCTGTGTTTATAATGTCGAAGATATGTTAGCAGTACAGTGTTCTTTTATCATGCTAACATGTGATAAAAACCTACCATGTAAAATGTGCTGCACTGAATGATATCATATTCCCTTCAATTTTTATATTTGTTGGACAAATTTCCCAATCTTTTTCTGTTTCTGGAATATCTTTATGTGAGGCTATTATTATCAGGTCATCGACAACTACAGTCAGTGAATGCAGAGGAAGTTTCACATTTACAGGTTTGACAGGTTGGGTTTTATTCTGCATTGTTAAATCTAAGACATTGGTGAATAAGACCGTTTCCTCACTGTTCCAATCATTCGTCTCAGCTACCTCAAATAGAAAATCGATGCATTTTTTTTTATTCCCATAATGTTTGAAGTAATAATACAAAAAGTCGCTACAACATTATTTCATAAGCCTATAAGAAACTATAAAATAAGATATTTAAACATCCTTCTCAAGAAATGAAGATGTGCTATATGGAAAATTGAAGAACAAAGACTCCTTTATGAAACATTTACAAAAAGAACATTGCTTGCAAAACAATCATTATGCTAAATATTGTAATGGTAAAACAACAGATATATTATTGTCTCCACATTAAAAAAAACCACTAATGATTAAATACTTATAGAAATATTTTTCTGTATTCTTAATAAATTATTTTTATATACATGTATCCTACATTAAGCATTAATTTTCCTGGTGTCTTAAATGCTCCCTCGGGTATGTTGATTTCTGCACTACTTTCTGATTGGGGAATAATTTTGACTGCTTTTTGCGTAACGTCAAACTCTTCATGCCGAAGCTGTGATAATACGACGAATGTGGCTGTCTTCATTCTTGTTAAGTCTATTTTGATTTCAAATTCCGTATACTGAAAAATAGTATAAGTGTCCATATCTAAGCCTTAGTTCACAATGATTAAATTACAATTAAATTGAACTACAGCTATTGGTATAAAGTCGATGGAGTCATAACTGAACGACTTCAGATACATTGTTCATGTTGTTTTTAGGCATACATCGGTAGTTAATAAATAATAAATTTAAGATACATTTGATTACACACATGCCGGTTCTATGTCGTAATGCCCATTGAAACGTGTTGAAACATAAGAATGAATAGAATGGACATATACATGTATATACAAATAATAACATCACCAACATAATTTATTTGTGTTGAAAGTACAAACCGAGAAAAATTTTAAGAATAGGAAAACCCCAAAAAGAGTAATTAGTACAGAGAGCTTTTAGAAAAATTAAATAAGTAAGATAGTAAACAAAGTTCCAAGGTACGTTTCTGTTTGGGTTTGCATAACAAAAATGTGTATTAGACCTGAGAAGTCACGAACTACATGTGTTTGAAGATCAAGCCCAGTCGCTTAATTTAAAGTTAGCTAAAACAGGTACCATTAATGACGTGTGCGAACTCTGTCTGTGATATTATATCACGTTAGGATAGTTCAATAATAATTTTTAATTCATTTTTTTCTCTGCATTTAATTATTGAGCTGATGTACACAATTTAGTGATACCCGTCTCATATGTCAATTTGTATTGCCATTAATTCAAACCTGAAATCATTACGCACATTTATGCATCGCTTCGAACAATTTGCACCGCTAACTAAAAATTTAACAGTACAATACCTAATTGGCAATTAGATCCCACATTAGGGCACATTCAGGATACAAAAATATCGCGTGCAAATTTCACTAGTAACTGTTTTCATTACTGAAAATGTCATTTTTATGGAACAACTCTCAAATGCCTGAAAATACCTCGCGGAAAACTTGATTTTTTTCAGTTATTCAGTACGTGTTCAGTACACTGATCCGCACATTAAATATAGTACTTTTCGGTACTGACTCGGTTATGAACAAGAAAACGCGTTTGCTTTTGAACCTATTCAAATCATAATATTATCAAGCTAGAAGTAGACAAATATGATCACTGTTGACCAAAGAAAGAGGACATGCATCTGAATAACTGATGATTTAAACAAACTAACCTCCTCTGCGTGCTCTCCATCTGTAACTGACTGGCCTGTAATATTGCCTTCTACGGAACCATCTAACGGCATAATTACAACTAACTGATTTTCGTCAACAAACCCTAGTACAGAGATGTCCAACTCCAAATATTTTGGAGTGTCACCCCATGTTTTAATTTCGTAAACATCGCTAAAAATTCGGTCTTCCAAACCAAGATGTAGTGAGACATCAGTGTATTCTGGGATAATTTTAGAACAATATAAGAAAAAGTTGGTGCTTATATTGTCCGTATTGAGTGTTATGTCTGTAAATATTGAAATATCTTCACCAGGATTCACGTAGCAGACTCCAAAAGCATTGTTCCTACAATAAAAAAAAACTTTGATAGTCTGATTGCAAAACGACTTATAGATATATATTTTTCATATTTGTTATCATACATAATGAAATGTGCTATTGAATATATCAAAATGGTATGAAAAGCAAGGCAAAGGTACAATCACAGTAAAGAGACAAAACTCAGAATAATTTAAATCAATGCGCGTAAAATGATGTTGATATATTATTATCTCAAAAGAAACAAGGGAAAACAAGAAATAACTATCAGTTTTCAAAAAGATAAGGTTGTTTCAGAATTCAAACATGTTAGTGGTAACAAGCATATTGGTGCTTATCACAATACCCATAATTATTCTCGGCTTCTCGTTCTAGGTAGTTGATTAATATTTTCATGATGTTCTGATCTTCTTTGTTAAGGATATCGACATCAACACCTCCAACTGCCCAGTCATCAATAGTTACTGATGATCCTAAACTGCACAGTAACTCTACAACTGCAGTGTCTTTCTTTGCAACCGCTATGTCTAAAGGACTTTGTCCTTTCTAAAAAGAAAGTTTTACTTTTGAAAAAAAAATTATAAATAAGTTGCATCTTAATTAAAGAGAAAGCCGGACAGTTTGAATTACATTATGATTTTGATACTATATGATCTAATATCCGGTGACTTTTTCCCGAATTTCGGTTTACATTAGCAAACAAGATCAAATCTATATCGTCTAACAAGTGATATTTATGAGATTCCAAAAATAACACGGTCCTAGGTAGAACCAATACAATAATGAACTGAACGGATAATCCTGAACATATTTTAAAGTATCAATTGACATCAAATTTCAAATCAATCTACAATTATTTTTTATATTGGGAAAGCCAAACACAAAAATCTTGTATGAACAGTCATTTTAATTTATCATAAATATAAAATATGTTTCATAATTATACAACTGTATTATCGTACATTACATGATTTTCATAATTCACAAAAGAAAAACTAACTACATGTACAACAACAAATAGAAAATATGTTAGATTGACATTTAACATGGACCCCAAATTAACAAAGAGAATATAAAAACACCCACATTGTTTAAGTTAATTTGTTTGTGTAAACGCTTATGGTCGGCCTAGCTTTCAAGGTACATATGACTGCCCATATGTAAGATCCATAAAGGCTGCTAATAACAAGAGATTGTGTTACCAATGCAACTGACGATGCTACAACAAAGTATTTTTAACAATAAAACACATTGCCATGACTTTGATACGCTCCGTATATGTTTGCAAAATTATCATATTCCTGCCGTACATTGTAAGAAATGTTTTATCTATGTTCTTGCTGATTTTAACCCTATGCATTATTGTATTTGCAGTATAGATACATGTTAAAGTTTTACTTACATTATTGAAAACATTTATTGTTGAATTAAAAGCTACCAGCGCAACAACTGATTCAATGTTTGAATTTTTGACAGCTTTAAATAACGCAGTTTCTCCATCCTATGAAAATTGAAATACAAGAACACTGACAGTGTTAACAGCTATGCAATAAGATATCATTCTTATTCATTCAACATTGATTTCAATGTCCTTTCAGATTTAATAAAAAAACAAATAATAATAATTATTAAATGTATCAGGTCTTTTTATAAACATGTACATGATGTAGCTCGGATTTTATTTGACTCAAAAAAACATATTCAAATTTGTATGTACAATTCGTAAGAATAACATTTACGGTACCAGTTTTCCAGCATCAGCACGCATTTCGACAATACATGTCTCTTCAGTGATGCTCGTGGCCAAAACATTTGAAATCCAAAGCTTATATAAAAGATACTTTGTTATTTCTGATTTACTTTTTTGTTTTGAAATGGCACTGTGCATGTACCTTGTCATAAATATGATTGCTATGCACTTTTCGCTAAGAAAATTAACTTTTCTTGCTTTGTCATGGCATCTGAAGCCTGCTGATTTGATAGCTTTTTTTTTATAATTACCATGTGTAGTTTGTTTTGTGATATGGCCTATCGAAAAAAAAACCAGACTTTTCGTCGGTTTTGTTTTATTATGACTGTCTATTTATATGTAGCAACATTTCAACAGCACTTATATACGGAATATATATCTCCCAATATATACGATATTCCCAGTTTTGTATTTCCATTATGACAATGAATGATTACCTTAAAACAAATCTTGCTGCTTCAAAGAAATATATCAATCTAAGAGTTCCAAACAGTGAAGAAAACGTTTCTTCTACGAATTTACTGCTTTACAGAATGAGGATAACGAATATGTTCCTTATTTCATAACACTACAATAATTTCCCTATTTGCGAAAGTGATCTACCGATAAACTATTTACTGAATTTGAAATAACATAAGTAACACGACGGATGCTATGTCATGTATGTGTTGATCATAATTTGATCACACTTCCAAAGCACCTGGGATCACCCCCAATTTTTTAGTTGCTTTGTCTTAAGATTTCTATGATGTGGCTTGTGTAGTATTATTTTTCTGTGTGTTTGTTCTATATCTTTTATGTGACTATTATTATTACCTGAATCAAGTTTGCTCTTGAACATTTTTTTTTATCGAACTTGCATTGTTTTAGTTCTGTCAAACTATTTACCTCATCTCTTTGTTCAATGTCAACTCCATGCTGTGCTGCTGCGACAATGATTTCTGACAATCCTTCAGCAGAACTTGCATAATGCAGACAGGTACATCCATTCTGATTCAAAATAAGAGCAAACAATTGATACACACACTAAGTGTAAAGATTTTTTTATCGCAAATTGAAGAATTTGGATTATATCTAAATAATACCATTAAATGTATGTTTCTTTATAATACGTTATTCTGATTGGTTAACTGAACATCACATGTTATTCCGTAAACAATTGCATCAGACAATAAAATTTATCATGCATGATGACACGAGGTCCCACAATAAAGTGCACAGGTGAATTAAATAAAACTGCATAAAACTCGTGTTTTCATGATTCTAGCTAAAAAAATGTAATTATAAGTATTAGTATTGAATGCTTCTTTTTGTAACTTTATAGGGTTGTAAAAGCGTGGACCGTGCGTACATTTTTAGAATGAAGCGCTTCCGCGCTTCATACAAATTGTACTTCGGTGAACGCTTTTACACCCCAATAAAGTTATAAAAAGAAGCATTCAATTCTTAAATATAATCAATGTTTATATAAGGAATCCATGTAACAAACGATTTACAAATTTGGTAGCATTTTGTTTCTTAAAAATAAAATTGAAAATAAACTTTTCAAATAAAGCATGGTGTTTAACCCTTGAAACTGTATACCTCGTCCACATACTCTAAATCAGATCCTCCTTTGATTAGTTCTATTGCCTCTTTGGATTTTTTCTTCCTTACCAGTGATATCAGTTCCATTTTCAAATTACTTGATATACGTTATCTGTTATAAAGTCCAAAGGAAAAAAGGAGTATACATTCATACCAAACGATCAACTGCACTTAGAATAGGGCGAATTAATCAAAACTCAAACAATATTATAACAAACGTAGAGGGAAAAATATAACCAACGGCTCCAACTGCTCAAACGTTTCATCAATTTTCATCCTGTACAGGAACGGCACTCCAAATAGACACTAGTGGAGCAGGATCTGCTTATCCTTCCAGAGCACATGAGATAACCCCGGTTTTTACTGGGGTTCATGTTGCTCAGCCTTTAGTTTTCTATGTTGTTTCTTGTGTACTTTCATTTTTCTGTTTATCGTTTTCATGGTTAGCCATGGTGTTCTCAGTTTATTTTTCGAATAATGAGTTTGATGGTTCCTCTGGTATCTTTCGCTCCTTTTTTGCTCACATAACAATATTGCCTGTCAAGACATGTAAATGTATGTGTTCATCGCATTCAAGAGTTAAAAAAATTAAAGGAATTAAATTGAAGGTTTACCTTAAAATAACTACGTAATCTTACCATGACATGTACGATATTTTCACAAGCACCTAGAGTGTTATAACGTCTTTACGCAAATCATGTATGCAAGAGTTGATACTGTTTTATGTATATTCCTTCTAAACTCGAAGAAACTTGAACGTTGTGTGATACCATATTACTAAAAATAAGCATATTGAATTTTTATCTGTTTCTTTTTTTTGCAATATTTTCAATAAAATCGTCACCTATACGCATAAAACATTAACCATATTGATCGTAAAAAAGGCAATACGTGATAGTGTTAAGACACATGTAATCGGGCATTTGTTTCGTATACATGACCGCAACAGTTGTAAGTTGCTATTTAATTCATTTGTACCTAAAAACAACAAAGTCTAGTTGTGTTCATGTATGCTACAAACTTCATTTCTAACATTCATAAACTTCCGTTTATGTATATATTAGATTTAAACAAATATTAAATTGTGTCAAAGAGACCTAAAATCAATAAAAAATGTCATTTGTTTCTTTAAGGTGGTATGGGTGTCCTACGCTATCTTGGATTGTAAAAAGACAGAGAGTTTAAGGTCCAGATTTTCTATCAAGTTATTAAATGTTGATCCAGGAAAGCTGATAACACACTTTTTATTTCAAAAATTATAAATCATAATCATCAATAAAAGAATATAACTTATAAATATTATTAGTTGTACAAGTGTAGATTGTGTTATTTGGTTGTTTTTTGAATGTTTTAAATTGGCATTTAAAGGGAGATAACGCTAAAGTTGTGCATTTTCTGAAGGAATGTGCATGGAGTTTTCCTATTTTGTATTGAAGCCGGGAAAATAAAAGTACGGTGACCCTATATTTTCTTTTTATATTATCAAAGCATTATCTGAAAGCTATCTGTTTCCAATTTGTTTTAACAATATATCATTTCATTAATTATTTTACAGAAAATGATGTCCGTGTAAAATGAGGCAGGCATTTCCTGTAAATGGGGACGAAGTCTGTATGAATTACTTTTTTGTTGTTATTAAAAAGAAACGGAAATACCGTAATGTTCCGTTTTTGGTTCTGTTGTTAGGGATTTTCGTTGTGACGTTATTTAAGTTATGACATCACTTGCAATGTAAACAAAGAAACGCTATCATCAAGTTACGTTTTTTTCATTTCAAGGAATTATTAAAAATGAAATTGGTATTGCGTTTCTTCCTATTTATGCTAGACTGATAAATATATATATTTTTCTCAAAGATTCATACAAGCCAGACCGGAAACAGGAAGAACATTGTAGGTTTCTGCGCAGGTCCGAGATTTCAAAACATGAAATAAAAAAAATTGAACGATTTTGAGTTCATTAGTACAATGAAAAATCCGGGAAATTTTCCCGATTTTTTTTTTATTGAATTTTCTACTGTTATTGGTGACTTCGTCCCCATATAATGCGTATAAATATGACATTTTGTCATAACCTTTAGTCTAAGAAAAATGCGCGGCGATTGTTTTTTTTACCATATATCAATAGATACTACGTTTTAGCACAATATGAACAAATTCAATCATGTTTATTGTTGACTCTAATACCATTTTACATGGAATTGCTTTACTACTTATATTATATGTCATCATAGCATAATAACATGGAAATATAATAACACACAAAGTTCAGCTGAAAATTTGTACTCTTCGAGGAAACATTGAACATATTACTATATATATTTAAGTTTACCACTTCAATTTGAAATCAATTTGACTTAAAAGATACATACAGGTCATTATTTTCTGTCCGCACATACTATACAACTTGGCAATCGTTGTTAAGAAAAATGGAGACCTCAGTAATCATATTCGAACCATATAAAAGAGAAATCGATATTGGATTATGACTGTGTGAAATATCAAATACAATCGTAGTTATTATAATTAAAATGACACTACCGAGCGCAATATGATATTTCAATGTTCAAATACCCATTTCGTGATTGTAACGAGTCACAAATTTATAACAAAACCCGCATTATATATATTGTTTGATTGATAATGCCAAAGAAAGTATAATTGAACCATATACATATATAATTATTTTTGAATAAGTTTACATACACATATCATAGATAAATATTATGTACTAATAACAAATGCATTTCTTTTTTTGTTTTTTGGCGACCATTACGATATTTTTTTTAATTTACAGCCACGCATGTTACTTAAGGAACATTTTTCCTGCAGTTTAGTAAATGTAAGATTTCTTCACAAGTGATATGTATTATTCCTCTTGTAAAACTATTGATAGCTTAATCAAGTAGAAACAATAATTCATTGTTAATAACGCACTTTCAATCATTCAACACATGATCTAAATTAATACAAATATTACCTAAAACAGTTGCTAATAAAAAAATTAAAAAAATCAATTGTATTAATGTACCATGCGATTAACATGATTAACTGTTAAAGAATATCGGCAAATTGAACAAAAGAACGAAGGTAGAATTACTCGTGTTTGTTTCAATATACAATGTAATTGTATGTTTAAAAACTGAGGATAATTAATTGTTATCTTAAAGCGGTAAGTACATTATTGCGATTGAATATATAAACACCGTACAATCACGGTACCTCAAAGTATATACCATTATTTTTACTTGTATATCTTTTGTATGAAAAATGTATATTACAGTGCAATGTTTTAAGATATAGCAACATTTAAATAAAAACAATAGCATGTTATAGGCATGTTGTTTGTGTTTATGTCTTTGTAATTATTTTCCCGAGAAATATGGTATGCATGAACCCCTATACACCTAAATGGTTTGTTAATGTTTTGTTATTCAAAGCATTACAAAAAAAATAAGCAAATAAACAAAATGTTGCGCTTCGATAAACAAAACATTGTCCAAATGAGGGAAATGATGATTTGTTTAAGATTAAGTATAGGAAATGATTGATAAAGCCGGGGAATAGTAACACCGAGTCACCGAACATCTGAGTTTTGTCAAGCCTAGGTGGCCATGTTAATTGCATGAAACCATGTTGTTAACCAAAATTATTCTATCGCAAAGTAATTATAACTTTTGTTACTATCTCTTAAATGTTACTGTAATAATCTTATCCGAAAATCATCCTTACCTGATAATAGTTTTATTTTTGACCTTGTTCTTATTGACCGCAATTTATCGGGTGTGTTTAAGTAGCTATAATATTGGAATAACCCCTGATCCATCGTACTACACTGTATGTCTGCAATCCATATTTCGGTCACCCTTTACTTTACCTCAAATCTGTTGATACTCTGTTGACTGTCGTATACAAATGAGGGACGAAAGATACCAGAAGGGACAGTCACACTCATAAATCTTAAACAAACTGACAACGCCATGGCTAAAAATGAAAAAGAAAAAAAAAACATACATTATTACACATGACACAACATAGAAAACTAAAGAATAAACAACACGAACCCAACAATTGGAGCGTACACTTTCAAAGTCACTTGGTTCTACTAAATGTTTATATGTGTAAAGAAACCAGTCTGTGAACTTGAAAAATGAATATTCAATAAAAAAAAATTGAAGGTTATGATGATCATTTTGGAACAAAAATCGGCATTTTGGAAATTGCAAATGGGATCCAAAAGTTATATTTTCCGATGCATTGATCACATCTTATATCAAAACAAATTGAACAGGTATATTATTAAAAGTCAATAACAATCAAAACCAAGAAGTAAACAAAGACTCACAAAACCAAATGACATTTACATCAACAATTATGAATATTAATAAAGAAACACCACGAAATCCACCGGGATTGAAATCAGATAAAACTGATACTTGTTAATTTTGGTATATTAAGACGGCCATCTTTGAAAAAAGGTTTATAGCCTATATTTTTTTAAACACATCCCACTACAATTATTCCAAATTTCGCAATAACTTACAGCTTTTAAAGGAAAAATGTAAATTTTTATATTGTATTGTTGCCATTTGTTAGTTTGATACTTTATCATCTATAAAAATTGAGAATGTAAATTTGAAATATATCAAAAAGACAACAATCCGACCATAGAGCAGAAAATAGCCGAGAGCCATCAACATATTAATGGGTCTACAACGCAGCTAGAAAATTCCGCCCCTCAACTAGCCCCTAATACAATTGTGTACTAATTCATTAAAAATGGACTTCACATTGTAAACATATAAATGAACTAAAAAGCATACAAGACTAACAAAAGCCAGAAGCTCCTTCTTTGGGACAGTCGCAGTAATGCTGCAGGGTTAGACATTTTTTGTGAGATCTCAAGCTGCATCTTTTCCTCTAACCCTATATCTTTCGAAGATTTTTCGGACTGAGTACATTCGTAATAATACAAGACAAAACAAATAGAACTAATACCCTTACACATATATTCTATTGTTAGAAAATGTTTAATGATTTTCGCAATTTGAGTTTAAGTCCGACTCTATGGTAACTAAACGCTGTCAGTATCTGTCTGCACATATATTTTAGACTTAACAAACATACGTTATCGTACTTATTATCTAATTCACATACATGTTTTGGCATTCAAACCAGTCTGTATTAAAACTATTTTAGAATGTAAAATTACCGAGTGCAATTGTGTTTCTTAGATAACGATAATTTGACATATAACTTATGATTGCCCTGTCTATTATCAACTAAATAACTAATAAATAAAAAATGAAAGTTGGATATATGTGACCTTCGTCTATGTAAATATGTCATTTTGACAAATTTGGTCGGCTGCCTTTAATCGACTTATGTAAGATATTTTGCCAATTTTGCATGAATCATTACATTTGATGACACTTTCCTGATTCTTCAGTGTTTTTATTTAAAATTATAATGAAGACATTATTGAGTGTGGGTTCTTTTAAGCTCCTTAGATACGTATATATCTTCTCGTGTTCGATTGAAAAATTCACATATTAAAAATTCATTTCAATTTTATTCATGTCACAAGATATTTAAGGATTTGTTGCATTTATTAATAAACACTAAATGGAAAGACGAGAGAGGAAAGTTGTGTCGTACTCAGAAGATCAAACGGGATTATTTGAAGATAATCAAGATCAGTTTTGTCTTTTTCTGGTAAATTCAAAGATGCGTTTGTGTCTTATTGTAGAACACTTAATGCAAGGACACTGGATTACATTTTGTTAGCTATTGTCTCGAGTATATATGTCAACACAGAAATCGGGTGTGTATCAAAGTCATTGATCATTTAACAATGTTAAATTAGAAACACAAGTCTGTTCAACGATTATATTGTGTTATTCTAAAATATATGCCTACATTGATCATTTTTCTTTCATTAGCAAACATTTTGATTTTCGAAGTACCACTGACAAAGTAAATAATCTAAAGGTCAATTACTATGTAACCGTTTCAATCATAGTGATTCTAACTATTCGAATAACTAGAATTCCTTTTTGATATTATATTGTATATTTCTTTCGAAATTCTTAAAAGTGTTGTTTACCCTTTTTCAGATACTAAGAATGTCAACCTTGCGCAACAAAAATATCCATCTTATTGACGAAGTGGACACTATCATGATTCCTGAAAAAAGTAGGTTTAAAATAATACGAGCATGACATCATAATATTCCTATTAAAATAAATAAATATTATAATTAATATTGTATCACAATGTTCGGAAGAGAGTACGGAATTTTTTTTATTCTAATCCTTTAATTGATTAAAGATATACGTCAAATAAAAAAAGACTGTTGAAATCGCATGCACCCAAAACGATAGAAACGGATGAGTAGGCTCTGCACGAATCTTAGCTCAATAATTAACGATTTCACAAATGAATTATCCTGATTTTAAGACTCAAACTGTTGAATTACTGAATTGACGTTTGTCATGATATCTAACATTCACTGATCACGAAACAATGGCACTACTAGTCAAATGCACTGTCAACATTTTTTTTTTAAATAATGTTTACTAAAAATAACAAGTAGGTCTAGCACCATGGATACTTCGATTTCTCTTACTAATTGCGAAATGCAGTTTACTAGTTTGCTTATTTTTCATTTTATTTTAATGAGAACATCACGCACAGTCGCATTTGAACCTAGGTGTTACGATTACTTTTTGATATCTTATTCATCTGAAAATTATTCTATTTTATGGTGTTTTGAGACCAAAAAAGATGGCGGTTTGTCCTATGAACAAATAATGTCTTCAATCCTTCCATAATTATCGTTATACGCCAGACGCGCGTTTCGTTTACTCCAAACTTACCAGTGACGCTCAGATAAAAAAGGTAAAAAAGCCAAACAAGTCTAAAGATAAAGAGTATTGAGAACACAAAATACAAAAAAAGTTGTGTCAAATACGACTAACTTAAAGGTAATCCATTTCTGGGATTAGAACATCGTTTGTATTTTGCACAAGTTATACTTTACCAAACAGTAATTTAAATTGTTTTTACCATATAACTTATATCTCTATCAACAATTAAGGGATTACTAGACTGGTGACACCCTTGGCGACATAATATAATTAGCACTGGCTTTAATTAAGTTTTATGATATTTCTCAAAGGCAGCTGACTTATATTTTTATCCGCCAGAGGCGCGTTTTGTCGTCATAAGAGTCTCATGTTGATCTATCATTGACGATAAGATAGAAATACTTAGAAAGACAAACAAATATAAAATGTAAAACACAGAGGACCAAAAATAAATCAGAATCTCTGATTTTTACAAAATCTTACCGAATCTTTGAACTATGTTGCCTGCAATCAATAACTTACACTGCACTGTCCATAAAAGAAAGAAATCGATTGTTTAAAAAATTATAACACTTTTGTTTTCCTTTTAACGAAAATGAATGTCCAAATTTATATCGCAAGATGTGGTGTGAGTGCCAATGAGACAACTCTCCGTCCTAAGAAAGTTTGGCTATTACGATATCTAACTTCTATCAGTTTTATTAAACCAATGATGTCTGAAACTGATAAAGTAAAGTTGTTAAGTACAATGTATCTTCCAACAATGTTGAAACAAACAAAAATAATTGTTTTTTAGTCTTCGTCATGTTTATTTAGAAATGCATTGAGAGTATTTTAATGAAAATATAGCAGTTTACTTTATTTACAAATTACGCATTTGATTGCACAAATTGCAAGGGGAAGGAGCAGGCAAGCCAATATCCGACAACCGATTAATGATGGTCAAACTATTCATATATATATTAATTTGTCAATATGATTTTTATGAAGATTTTTAATTGTTTCAGTGCGTTGTGATTGCAGAGTAAAGACAACAGGTTTGTTTTTCCAAAGTTTGTAATATTATTATTTTTCAAACCAATGTATAAGATGTATACACCTGTGTCTGAAGGTGCGGTAAATTACAATACAATAGGATATGCGCACTAAATCGTTATTATACTTATATTGAAATTCAAATATTTGTATTCGAAATTTCCATCTTTAGTTGAAACGCATAAAACATTCTCAAAAAGTTATCCATCTGGAACATCAACAGTCTATTTTTTTTTCAAAGTATCTGCCTACAAACATTGAATATGTGTTACAAAGTAATAAGCCACCAACATTCATATAACTGGTATGTGTTTTCCAAGTAAAAGAAGGACGAAAAATACCAACAGGACAGTCATTTTCATATATTCAAAATAAAGTAACAAAGCTACGGCTAAAAATAAAAATAAAAACAAGACAAATATCAGTACAGAAGACAGAACATACTTTGTAATCTGAACACAAACGGAAAATTATAAAAGAACACCAAATTTGTTTCGGATAAAGATATAGAATATTGTATGATCATTGTATCATCTATCATAACTGTAAGGTGTAATAGGCAGATATATACATTGCTTTTAAAAACAACTATTCATATATATATTTTTTTCTATATATGTGTTCTGTGTTTTTTCGTGTGTTATAAGACTCTCTATGCTGTTGTTTGTCAATGTCTGTACGGTACACTTTATCTTGCATTTGTTTCTGTATTTTTCAAAATTGACTTAAAGGTGAATACAAAATCAGTGAGGCTATAGTTGACGGTAGAAAAATAGCTAGGATTACAACAAAACATGAAGGTATGTTGATTTTCGACCCTAGCCTTACCACCACACACACACATATATTTTAGCATCCAGTAGTGTGTCATTTTCCCAAAAGATTAACCGATGGTTTATTGATTAAACAGTAGTACAACTAATACAACTGATTCCTATCGAAAGCAGAGAGCTATTCAAGTTGTACTTTGTATTTTCTTTCACATAATTAGCAGGGTAATGATGAATTCAACATGTCCAGTGTTGTCATTCAAGATTATTAACATTACAAAAAAATAACATACGTTGTATACATATGCTCCATGCTACTCACATTACATGTCATTTGCTAGATACTTGTTGAAATTTGCTGTTGATAAAAAGCTGAAATAATCCAAAACACGTCTAGTGGAATTCCATTTGATGACTTGTATACCACTTGATTGATGCCTCTTATAGTTTTGTCAACTAAACAACCAACCCAGTAGGAAGTCCTACAATTGCAAAAATAACATAAATTAGTTCATTTTATGTACACTAATTGTATATAAAACATTCAAAGAATGCGCACATTAAGGTGCTTGTACAACAGAAATAATTCTATAAGACAGATAATGACGCATTGTTGAAAGTTCTTGCTCTTCGACTTTGTTTTTATTTAAAATCAAACTTTTGTTTTAAATTTAAATTCGTTTGTCATATCAAAGTTTGCGCTCAGTTTTGATTGGAGTCAATATAGCGGTCGAACCAATACCGCTTGTGTTATATGTTTCGTTTCCGCTGAAAAATTCTAGCCAATCATTTTCTTGCGTACATTTAAATTAAGATAACACGTTCTGCATTACTTGCGATCGAATCGTTTGACTCGATTTACATTTACCACGAAAATATTATATTGTGTGTGTCATTGCATACTTCATTATGTAGTTCTTCTGTTCTTAAGCATTTTTGAATGCAATATATCGGAAACAGCTTCTCGTGCACACATAATATATATTTGCACTTACAATTATTAGATGTCATTCAACAAATGATGTCTTTCTTAATTATTACATTTGTATTATTAGTCTGTAATTTGAGAACACAAACATGACCAGTAAAATGATCATGAAACAAAAATACAGGCCATCATTCCTGATCAAAGCATAAATGAAGAAAACTATCAAAATGTCCATCCACATTAACATTGCAAAAGTGATTAAAAATGTACAATACTTTATGTTATATCTTGATGCAATCAAAATAATACACATACACAAGTTTATCAGATGTTCTGCTTTGGACGTATGTGTTAGTGCCAATACGAATTACATTATATATGGGAAAATACTTATTAATTTTAAATGAGGATGAAAGGCGACAGCTCATTAAGTTCAGAGTCAGTCCACATAAATTAGAAATTGAAAGAGGCAGATATGTGGGGCTTCGAGTGGAGGATAAGATATGTAAATTATGTTACACTGAAGTTGAAGATGAAATACATTTTCTTCTTCATTGTGCTGTTTTAGAAAATAAAAGATCTGACTATAAAGATTACTTAAATAAGGTTAACACAATTTTTAAAAGTCTCCCAAATGAACCAAACTTAATATGGTTAATGTCATCTGAGGATAAGGTTATAATTAAAAGGTAAGTTTATTATTGTGTACTCAAAGAAAGACCGGTAGTTTGTCCATCTATATTATATAGTAAAACTATATGAATATATATATCTCATTCTGCAGAAATTATTTTGGTGAAAAAGACTTGACTTTGTTTAATTGTTAAATAATCAAAGTAACCAAGATGTAATCACTTGTATAAAATTGGACTTAATTGTACAGCTCAAATTATTGGGCGTCATTTTGTCATATTGTATTATAGTTTTTGATTTAAAATTTGGCTTGTCTATAATATTATGCCAGTAGTTATCAGTATTTTTTTCTAACATTGTAAAATATGACATAAATCAGGTACTCGTCAAGATCAGAACCTTTTCATTATGGATGATAACGACAGAATATTACTAGAGGGTGCATTCAAACAAAATGGCCTGATACATGATTTAAGTATATACAGCCCTGCTGGATTTCTTCTTGGAATAGTAAAAGAAAGGTATGCAACGTTTTGGTATAACGAGCTACTAAATAATTAATGCAAAAAATATAAACATAATTTAAATATCTATTAACCAGAACACAATGAACAAACGATAACATGAATAAGGCCGTTAAAAGGTCAAAAGTATAAGAGACATTTAAACATAGCTATGTATGTTCTGTTATACGGTTATACACATTTATGGTTCGACATCCAGTCTATACTATATATATCGGTATAAAGACATCATTCGTAAATATAGCTCAACATGCATACTTGTTATACGTTGAGGTATTTCACATCCATTTTTTTATGGAAATATTCTTTATAAAGCACAAAGGTGTCAGTATTCACCTCAGAAACTTACAAAACCTTTAAATAGACTGATTAAGAAGGGATATAATTACGATACTGTTGTCAAGTCATTAAAGATTGCATATTTTGGCGTTAATATTGAGTCACTGATAAGGTCTTTGCGTCGGAACTAAAGACATTTATTCTAAAAACAGTTGTTGGCATGACACGGGTTATGTGCTTCTCATATATGTTATGATGGTATAATACTAAACCCCTAACGGGACGGATTGTGCCTGATGTTCATATGATGAAATCATAATCTTTCAGTCAGTTTAATTGAAGTCTGGAGCTGGCATGTCAGTTAACTGCTAGTAGTCTGTTGTTATTTATGTATTATTGTCATTTTGTTTATTTTCTTTGGTTACATCTTCTGACATCAGACTCGGACTTCTCTTGAACTGAATTTTAATGTGCGTATTGTTATGCGTTTACTTTTCTACATTGGTTAGATGTATAGGGGGAGGGTTGAGATCTCACAAACATGTTTAGCCCCGCCGCATTTTTTGCGCCTGTCCCAAGTCAGGAGCCTCTGGCCTTTGTTAGTCTTAAATATATTTGAATTTGAAAGAAAAAAAAAATTGTATTATTTTGATTTTAGTTTTTTGTGTACAATTTTGAAATTAGTATGACGTTCATTATCACTGAACTAGTATATATTTGTTTAGGGGCCAGCTGAGGGACGCCTCTGGGTGCGGGAATTTCTCGCTACATTGAAGACCTGTTGGTGACCTTCTGCTGTTGTTTTTTTATTTGGTCGGATTGTTGTTTCTTTGACACATTCCCCATTTCTAGTCTCAATTTTATTATTCCAAGAATTGCAAATATTAAACGACTTTTAAGTGTTACATTACAAATGTTAAGAAATGCTTGAGAATAGTCATATATCGCTACTCATTCCAGTGTGGCGTCATATATTTTCTAAATTCTTTATGACGTCGAAATTTTACGGGAACTTTTGTGATTTTCACTGTTGATTTTCTTATTTTTTCTTTTACTGTAACAGCAGATTCGTACATTTCTAAATTTCTTTTCATTGTGTGCAACTTGTTAACAAATAGTCTTTGATTGACAGGTAACCGGAAGTTAAACTTGGGGTCTTGATATGGATTTTGAGGGCTAATCTGGATATCGGCCACGAGGGCTGATAACCAACCTTGACTTCCGGCTATTATTTGCCATGCAAAAACATACATATCAGTTCAAAATATGTGATAAATAGAGAATCATACATGGCAAAATATGTATCATATGCCGTATCATCTCGAAATACCAATATCAGCCACAAGGCGTTTAGGCCAGAGAGATGAAATTGGTCGAGGGTGATACAGCGTGTGATACGGATTTTGTCATTTATTATTCTATCTATCATATATTTTTTTTAAACCAAATTAAAATCGTAAATAAATGTATTTGTGCAGAAACGAACTTCACGAAAATTATGACCAAATAAACAAAAAAACTTCAAATATTTATACATTTTATTGTGCCATGTTATATACAAATCTCTCGTCAAGTTACTGGGTTCTAATTATTCGAAAGAAATCGATTTTAGTTGTAATGATAGGACTTGTTTTTAATAGAAATCCTTTTTTCCCTAAGCCTGAAAATGCAGCAACTGGACGTCATATTTCAAAAGTTGACGTCATTCTATTTATGATGTCACGCTAGGTATGCGATACGGATTTTGCTATGCGATACGAGGTATGCGATACGAGTTTAGCTATGCGATACATGATAGGTGATACAGACTGAAAAAACTGTTTTAGATATACAAAATTGCTGTATTTTGTACTAAATGTATGATAAATATATATATTAGTAAAAGAGAACACACTTTCAATAATATGTCATGAAGTGAAATTCACTTATTATCAACTTTTTATCTGTTTACTTCTCTCGTTTTTTTTATTATCTAGGCATTTCAAATGCTACGCAGACTATGAGATACTTGCAGCAAACCAGAAGGTCCTTTTTCTTGTAAAGCATGGAAATAAAGCAAACTATCACAGTATTAAGGTAAATGACAGCTTATTCAGAAAAAAAGCATTATACTGGTGTGAGTTTCAGAAAAATATAAGAATACTATTGGGATACCTGTCTAAGTGTCAACTCACAATCTTTCAGTGACGAGTTGGTTAATATGAGAAAAGGGCAACTGTTAAGATGCACAATTAGAAGAAAGCTAAAGCTGAAAGCAGTTTGATCCTTCAGAATAGTTTCGAACAATTGATTTCAGATCTACTTTTTAGATTTATTTACGTATGGCGTGTCAAAGGAGACCAACAATCATTGTTGAATGTGAAGGATCAACGGTATTATAAGCATCTTTGCTAGAGCAATGTGTTATGCTTTCTGTGTGTTCTAAACTGTGACGTATATCTGTCCTGTTATTTGTCATGAGTGGCACGCTCTGTAACATGTCTTAGCGTCATGATTTCTCACTAGTCAATCTGACTTAAGTTTGCTGATAAATTTTATGCATTCCTCTGAGACGAAGTATTGCTGTTTTAGTACTTACGTTAAATTATTAAATACTGAATTAGTTAAAGACTGTTATCTGAGATATTATTTTACTCCCTTAACAAAAAATATTCGGGACTCTTTTTTACAAGGATATCTTACTAGTTTTCGTAATAATCGAACGCAGCTTATTTATCAACTTTTGGCTTATTTATGCATGAGTGAAAGTTAATTAGCTTGGGCATTTTTTCAACATTTTCTTGCTTTTCTTATTATGATAACAACCATATCGTTATTGTCAGAAAATATAATTGTCTCGTTAATTGATTTGCTTTAAATAGCTCGGGAAACAGTATACACACGAATACATCTGTAATATTGTCTTCTGAATTATCATGATTATCTACTATGCTCTTCTTTATTTAGCTCTTTAACCATTACAAACATGTGCCTCAGTATTCATAATTCAATGTTTGAGTAGACTGGGTTTCATAAAATGATTTTTCGATTTATCTTAACTTTAGGTGAAAATGCACAAGTAATCTATTTTGATTTCGAGTCTAAAGTATACTCATCTTTAATCAGACATTTTCCTCAATATCATGCAAATCGATTGCATTATAAATCTTTTAATGTATATCATTCAAAAGATTTTTCTTTTCCTCTATACTTTTGACGGTTGCTAAAAGATCCGCTTTGTTTTTCAAATGATCTATTTTTCGTAGATATCTTGTATCAAACAATTATTATCGCTTTCTGAATCGATTTCGGCTTATTGAAATCCATTGAGTACAGGACCAAAATGATAAGAATACGTGAATAATGGAAGGAAACGTGGCATGTTATAATTTGTTTTCTATCTATATAATACTCAAGTATACATTTGTCACGTCACAAAGTCTTGACGTTACAAAATATGAAAGTGCTTGACGTTCCCGTATGGTGCATGTTGTGTTTTTGTGGTATTTACAACGAAACTTTTTTGAAGATACCTTTCTTTTCAATTGTTATGGCGTGGTTTTTATCAAATGTACAAAATGGGCAATCTTTGGTAGCTAGTTTTTTTTCTCACTTCTGCTGAAATGTAGGGCCTTTGTGGTATGAGTCATGTTATTTTGTTTCCAAAATCGACCTCTATTATAGCTGACTGACTGATAATTAAGGAGGGTGTTATCTGCTTAGTCATAACTTCTGTGTGAACAATATAGTTTATACCCTTACTAGATAGTCAGTTTTATCCTTTATTATATATATCTACATCTCGGCTACAAAGTTGGTCGACAGGTTATAGGTATATAATAAAATGCATACTATAAATTATTGTACAATATATAAGTCAATTTTAGTCAAATTTTGTATTTTTTGTACAAATTACAATTTGTACAAAGTCAAAATACAAATAACAATTTGTACAAAGTGAAAATACAAATTATAATTTGTATGAAGTCAAATTACAAATTATAATTTGAAAAAAAATAACTTGTACACAATATATACATACCTTCGTTTAATAATCAAGAATTATATAGATATAGTGCCAAAAATATCACAAATAAATAAAATGTACACGTAATAACTGCCCTGTCTTAGTTTTCGATGTTTCGGTGCTACACTTGAAATCCTACCCTTAAATTTAAGACAACAAGAACGACATTTTTGTTCCCTGTTGTTAAATTTCTTTATTTAATGGTATTGATCAGTTTGGACCATCTCATGATGTTTATA
Organism: Mytilus edulis; assembly: GCF_963676685.1. NCBI lineage: Eukaryota > Metazoa > Mollusca > Bivalvia > Mytilida > Mytilidae > Mytilus > Mytilus edulis. The sequence goes on along the minus strand of NC_092349.1, from coordinate 32,722,602 downwards.
TATCACAACTCGTTAGCTATGTCCGTTTAGATTGTAATGAACGTAATACATGTTTTGGTGGTTAATCTTTAAGTTGAGGAGTATGTTACCACAAATAACTTAAAACGTTTACTGAATTATAAATTAATCCACAGAAAAAGATATTGTTGGACCTGTAAAAACATAACTTCAAACGTAAGGGCATGTAGCACATCCTCATTTGTACGAAGGATGTAAATTCAGAAATTATAGGCAGTTTTTATCATTATTGCGAAAAATGCGACATACTTGTGAACGCAATAATCTCAACAGGATTTTTCTCAAAATCGTAAACATTTAAATTCCATGAAAGTCTAAAATGACAAAAAAGCAATAAATAATACATTTAATAATTTCTGAATTTACAGTGTAATATAGATGGAAGCTTATCGATCTAAAACACATGTTATTTTAAAAGGATCCCAGTTGGACATTAGATCTTTGAATACTTTTTCTTGTATACTTATATAGATTTTGTTATCAGTAGATTAAAAGAACCTTCATGACTCTACATTGTGTCGATAACTATATCTAAGTATTGGACAAGGTCATTGTTTTTTTCCGACAGTTTATCAGGTATATTACTCAATTTATTTCACTTGACTGGGCGGAGTCTACCCGGTTCCTTATTAATAAACCAGTCAATCTATATATAGGTGATTTAGGATAAACTCATCACTAAAGTGTCTAGTCATTCTTTTGTAAATTCCTTTGATAACACTGTAAGGTGATTATAAATCAGTTATAATTATAACAGCAATCACCCTTATCACACACAACTTTAATTATACTGTCCTTATGCAAATAAAACGTAAGCTCCGCCCGATCAGTTGAAATAACATTGGTCATACCTGTATTTCAACAAATGTCGTTTAATGCTAATTGTCTTTCATATATTCTTTCATTGTTTTTTGTACAAATATGACGGAATTACTTTTTTTCTCGTTTGAATTATTCTACATTGGTCATGATATTTTAGCTGATATTTCGGTGTGGGCAATGTCAGACAAGAGTGACAATATGTAAAATCGGTCGAGCCCGACAGTTGAATAATTTAACAGTACCAACAGATTCATGATAAGGAAAAAGATTTTCAAGTTTTAAATGTTCCATTTAGCTAAACAATTGTGTAAAAAAATAAATAAATAAGTACATGTAGATGTACCGTACGTCAGTAGTACTTTTCTAGATTTACTTTCACCAACAAATCCCAAGCTTAATCATTTGAAATAAGGGAATTTTTAAAGACGTATCAGTGGTATAATAAAAAAGACGTCCAGTTATTTTTGTCCATCTGATAAGTTGTATAGTTTGTTTATATGTGTGTGTGTGTGTGTGTTACAATTTAGTGTTGAGTTTTTGTTGTGTCATAGGTCTGCTTTTATATTTGATGCGTTTCCCTCGGGTTTAGTTTGTTTCTCAAACGATTTATGAATTCCGAACAGAGGATTACTACTGTTGCCTTTATAAATCTTCTAAAATTTCGCTATCACAATTAATTATAAACATACTGATTACAAACAAAAACTCACTTTTAAAATAATCTTTGAGCTCGGCATATAATATGGCGTGATACCATGCAGAACATACCACGAATGAATATGTTATTGACGTAATGTGAATATTTTTTTTATATATAAAAGAAGTTCCACTACGAACATGTTGGAAAAGGCGGATAATTATATTCTATTCTAACATGACGTCCTTCAAACGCTTTAAGTACAAACCCCTTGTAAAATATGAATATATTTCCTGGGCTATTCTCGTCGCACTCCCACGTGCTTTTTTTTTTATTAATGAGTCATATCCAGATCAGTTCAATATATTTGAGTAACAAACTAAACCCGAGGGAAACGCATCAAATATAAAAGCAGAACTATGACACAACAAAAACACAACACTAAATTGTTTTGATTTTTGATTTTGCCATGTGATTATGGACTTTCCAAATTGATTTTCCTCTGAGTTCAGTATTTTTGTGATTTTACTTTTTTGTAACACACACACACACACACACACACACACACACACACACACACACACTGTCAATTTATTCGTATAAGAAGTGGAAAATCACAAGATATTTTGCAATCACTTTCTACAAGCTATAACCAAGTAGTTACAAAAAATCGAAATATCTTGAAAAGTATAATTGAAGTAATTCTGTTATGCGGAAAACAGAATTTAGCGCTCAGAGGCCATGCGGAAAACGACAGTAATTTCATTGCCATTCTTCACGACAAGGCAAAGGGTAACGAAATTTTGGCTAACCATTTAACATTTTGCGATCCAAGAACCAAATATACGTCTCCCGACATACAGAACGAAATGATTATGCTGTGTGCGGATCAAATACAATCTGACATTGTTGCCCGATGCAACAGTTCTCGCTACTTTGCATTTCTAGCGGACGAAGCAACAGACTGCTCCACCAAAACAATAATTGCACTTTGTGTTAGATTTTATGATAGACTGGACAAACTCATTCATGAAGATTTCTTAGGTTTTGCGGAAGGTAAGAAAACTACAGGAGAAGCGTTATCTGATATTTTTCTCACTCAACTAGAGAAATATGGCATTATTATAGCAAACATGAGAGCACAAGGATACGATGGTGCTGCAAACATGTCAGGGATTCATCGTGGCGTCCAGGCTAGAGTACGTGAAAGAGTGCCGCTTGCTTCATATGTGCACTGTAAAGCACACAATCTTAATTTGGTCAGAGTACATGCTTGCAAGGAACCATTAGTTCGAAATCTAATGGACACCGTGCAGGCGATCGCGTTCGCTTTTGATTATTCAGCGAAGCGTTTGACATCGTTCAAAGAAAATTTGGGTACTGCCCCTAATGTGGTTAAGGAGGAAATGGGTAGACGACAGAAGTTGAAGACCTTATGTGAGACAAGGTGGTCTAGTAGGTCAGATTCTTTGTTCACTTTTCTTCATGCATACTCTGTGGTATGTGACTCTCTTGAGGATCTTGAGCAAGATGGGGATGCTAAAGCCAGAAGTTATCGTTGTTCAATAACTAAATTTGATTTCATTGTTTGTCTTGTTGTCACTCAGACTATTTTACAACCTTTGTCTCCTCTGTCTGCAATCTTGCAAACTAAGGACTTTGACTTAATTCAGGCTGTCGAGGAAAGCAAAGTCGTAGTCGAAATGCTGCAAAGAAAACGCGAGTCCGACGACGATTGGGACCAATTGTACAACAGTGCTGTAACTCTTGCTGATAGTGTTGATGTAGTACCGTCGATGCCACGAGGGGCAACAAGACAACAGCATAGGGTAAATGTTCCAGCTGCCGGCCCGAAGGATTATTTTGAAGCGAGCGTTATTTATCCCGTTCATTGACCACCTTCTTCAAGAACTAAGAGATAGGTTTATAAAAAATGAAGACCGGTTTGTAGTACAGTATTTGATTCCGTCAAAATGGGAGAATTGCTCTGTACAAGTTGTTGACCGCCTTTTTAACACATTTACTGAAGACCTTCAATCAGACCGTGATACCTTCAACATCGAGGTGGAAAGGTGGAAAGCGAGATGGTCGATAGCAGAGGGACAAATCCCTGGTACACTTGCAGAAAGTTTGAATCTGTGCAATGTTGACCTGTATCCATACATTTACACTTGTTTGCTGATACTTTTGACAATGCCAGTCACCACTGCCACCGCTGAACGCAGTTTCAGTGTAATGCGTCGTTAAAAACATATCTGCGTTCTACAATGACGACAGATCGACTCTCGGGGCTATGTATACTACATGCGTACAAGGAGACACCCATTGATATTGACAAAGTTATTGACTGCTTTGCAACCAAAAAGGACAGGAGGCTGGCTTTTTTGTTTAAAGCCACTGGTGAGAGAGAATGACTCATGACTCTATGTTTTTTTTAAATAAAACAAGACATGTGCACATTATTAAGTTAATTCACTGACAAACATGACCGGAAACTTAGAATTATGCAAAATGACGTGTCATAACATGCTCAGCTTTTACACACTGTTTGCTTAATACAGCCAAACTTGTTTTAATCTTTTTCCATTTAGTTGATTTCGTAAGTTGACTTCTGCTGCCCATCAGTAACCTACTGTATAAAATTAAGATGTGGTAATGAATGCCAACGAGACAACTCTTGACAATTTTTCTGTTTGTCTTTTTTCATTTTTAGTCATGGCGTTGTCAGTTTTTATTGGATTGATGAGTTTGACTGTCCCTTTGGTATCTTTCGTCCCTCTTTTAACAAGAGATAAAATGACACAAAAATTAAGAACTACACTTCACTGTACCACTACTGCCTTCGACTATGAGTAAAACCAATCCAGCTAAGTCTGGTACAAAAGGCCCCGAAATACCAAATGTAAAACAATTCAAACGAGAAAAAATTGCCGGGATTTGTACAAAATTATGAAAGAAAAACATTTCAAATATGATATACAGAAACAACCGACATTCAGTACATTGAATGTTATGAACCTGCATGATTTTGGATCACATACAGAATGACGTGGCTTAACTTATATAAAGACGCCAAAGCTGTCCTAACCACTATAACTGTCTGGATATATTAGTAAGTAAGTAAATAAGTAAGCAAATTTTATATATAGTCGGGCATGATATGTACCATTCAACAAGGTAAATATGAGCTCTGTAAAGCTCTGTAAAGCTCTTAACCGACGTGAATTTAAAACTTTATTAACAAATTATCAGAACATTAGACAAACTACACATACAAATAAAACACATACATAATATAATAGCTAAGCAAACATGCATTACAAAGCAAGCACATTATTTGATTTAATCTCCAAACAATTGATGATGTTGTTATTTTTATCATACTAGCTAGTATGCACTCAGTAGATATAACTTTTGTACCTCTCTGGAATCGCCTTTTTTTAGTTTCTTTTTTTTTCACAAAATTATCCGACCTTTTTTTAAACAAAAATGCTTTCAACATGTTTGACTACACCTTAACATTCATAATATTTTCAGTTCAAATTTATGGTTCAAAAACGCTAAAATCCAGGAGCTTCCGGGGGGCTTCGCCCCCCCTGGCCCCCCTACAAGGGCTATGCCCAGACCCCCTGCCGATTGGGCTTCAATTTCCACATCAGTCTAGCTACGCCTCTGACACACATAAACACACTATACAACTTAGCAGATGGACAAAAATAACTGGTTGTCTCTTTTATTATACCACTGATACGTCTTTTAAAATTCCCTTATTTCAAATGATTAAGCTTGGGATTTGTTGGTGAAAGTAAATCTAGAAAAGTACTACCGACGTACGGTACATCTACTGGTTTTTTTTTTTTTATTAATGAGTCATATCCAGATCAGTTCAATATATTCCCGCACATATGTGTGTGGTTATCTACATTACTAAGGTGCACGAATGTGTCAAATATGAACTCATTTGCCAAATGTGTCACTCGGAAGGTTGTGCATGGTTTTCTGACAGATTGGCTCTTCAGACATATAAGTAACGTATCATTTCAATCTTCCAAAAACTATCTAAAGACGTTATTGGAAATTGTGTTAGCATGTCATTATTCAAATTTGCTTCATTCTTTTATACCAATTAAATAGTGCCTTTATTTATGGGAACGGGACATATTTGTCTCCATCTAAAGCACTTCGATCCAAATGAGATGTTGTGTTTATCCTAGTTGAATCCAAATATTCATTGGAGCTTAAGTATATCTTGATTTTCTACAGGGTTGGTACTTAATGCTATCGCTCAGGTTAAAATATTTTGAATAAAAGGCCATCTTTTTGTAAAATCACGATATATTCAAGCTCCCATGAATTATTTCTTAATTATTTTTGTTCAAAGATAGCAGAGGGCACCGGTGGGGACATAGTAGCTCAAGTGAAAGAATCCACGGATCAAAGTAAAAAATCCTGGTATACTGTTACTTGTAAGTATTCTTACTATTTTTTAACATTATCGAAAAAAAAGTCAATGAGAACCCATAGAGAAAGAAAACTGGTAAATGTAAAATATATTCGTTAAGTTACATTTTAACTACATGTACCTCTCTTGATATTTGTTTGACAATGTGCATAAAGTTTTCTTTCATACAGCAAAAAAAAAAGATACATGTGAATTATAACATGGAAAATAAAACAGAAAATAATAGAACAAAAACAAAAATGACCAACTTAACTAACAAACAACACCTGGAAAAGAACCAGATTATGTTTCATCTGACAATCCAATATAAAAAAGAAGATGGTGCATGATTGCCAATGAGACAACTATCCACAAATGACCAAAATGGCACAGAAATTAACAACTATAGATCACCGCACGGCCTTCAACAATGAGCAAAGCCCATACCGCAAAGTCAGCTATAAAAGGCCCGATAAGACAGTGTAAAAAAACGAGAAAAATAACGGCCTTATTTATGTAAAAAAAAAATGAACGAAAAACAAATATGTAACACATAAACAAACGACAACCACTGAATTACAGGCTTCTGATTTAGGACAGGGACATACATAAATAATGTGGTGGGGTTTAATGCGAATACCCTGCTGATCAGGCACCATAAAATAACAAATGAATAAACATGTGGTGTGAAACACTAAACATTATTTATTTTCTGAACATGTTAATAATTCAACCTTTACTAGGTCATTTGAAACATGAACCTCATGTTCAAGTTTGAACATTAAGAGATGTGAAACATGTATAACTGTAGAGTATGACTGTAGAGACAGTTATCCACGTTAGTTCAAATAAATAAGATTTAAGCAATTATTGCAAATAGACGATAGTAAGTCCTTCAAAATTTACCAAAAAAGGCCTGGTATCAACAGTATGAAAATAAATCTTTATCTGACATAGCATTGACCATACATTTTTAAATTTTACAATTGTTCAAAATATTTGCTACAATTCAAATTAATTCATTTAAGATATATGTGATGTGTTAAGTTCATGTGACATGTATACTGTCAGTTTGCTAAAATTACCTATCTTCAACAGGATTTAAACAACAAAATATATCTTATAAACCTTTGGCCTTTGTTAATCTTGTATACATTTTGGTTTTAGTTTCTTGTATATACGTACGCGTCAGAGTATGACGTCCATTATCACTGAACGAGTGCATATTTTTGTTTTGGGGTCAGCTGAAGGACGCCTCCGGGTATCGAAAACCCGTTGGTTGCTTTCTGTTGGTCTACTGCTCTCTGGTCGGATTATTGCTATTTTGACAAATTTCCAATTTATATTCTCAATTCTATAATACGCCGTGTACAAGACTTGGAAGTTTAAACGTTGGTAAATTATATAACAAAATTAGAATCACACCAAAATTTTGATTCTGAAAAGGGGCGCTTACTAAATGTAAATTAACAGAGAAAAATTCAAATCCGAAATTTGAAAGTCACGGATATATATAAAGACCTTATCAGATGAAGAACTATTTGATTGAAGGGACATGAAATAGTCATAAATAATTTCTTGAGGAAATCGGAACGTTTCTTCTTACAATACTTTCCTGGTTTACCAACGGTAAAGGTTTTAAAAAAGTTCGATATAAATGGTGTCAGTTAGGAAGCACTAACTATTGAGTTTGTAACAACCCGTTGAACATGGTGAACGAACAGTCCACACCAGGTTTAAATTATGATTTGAGTATTATCTACAAAATTCCCTGAATCATATCCAAATTTCAATTCTTTTTCAATGCTTCTTCTGGGAAGCTTTAGGCCAAGATATTTGAAAACAAAAGACCTGATTTGAATGAGATTAAGATATGAGCAAGCCAAAAGAAGGTCAACGTCTGTACAAAGTTGGAAAAAAATCAAAGCTTTGTGCCAACAAAAACTAAATATAAATAAATTTTCCTTTTTCTCGGATGCACCAATGGGCGTATATGTATACATTTAAAACAAAACACTTCAAGTTCAGAAGTGTAAACATTATAAATATAATAACATTATTTCTTATTTCAGACTTAAAGAATATTTCTGTACTACACAAAGTTCTAATACTTTGTGAAGTCTTATCATTTTGCCAGCAAGAGCATCGTTGTTTCTTTTATGACGTCACATGCAAGATTAGAGACATAATCATATCATATCCGTTGTATAAGGAAAGCAAAATTAAGTTTTACATTCTCTGTCTACTGTTTCCTCTAGTAATTGTTGTCTATCTCATATTCATACTCGTGTTTGTATCATATTTAATTGCTACTTTGTTTACGTTATTAATTATCAAATGTTATAAACGTGAGACCGACTTATCGTGTGCTTTTACCTGGCCGTGTAGGCTGTGTGAAAATGATCACGATTGGGAAGAATATTTCCCATGCCGTCATTCGGCTGCCTGCTTTTGGCATGTCCTCTTGTTTGTACTGTTCACAACCGGTACGATTATAGCTGCTGTACTTATTACCTCATTATGATATTTGGCTCCAATTTATTTCTCTATGATTTTTTGAAACAAATGATTGTATTATATACACTACAAAAGTCAAAAAGACTGAAAAGACCAGTTTTTATCTTAATTTGCATGAACTTTTACTCGACACTCTCCAAAAGTCTGACTTGTGTCTTAATTTTTGCTGACAAATTCTCATTTATGTTAATTTTTTGATATAATTTACTCGACATATTCTCGACATTCTGAATATCGTCTTTAAATTTCTTGACAAATTCTTGACATTTTAATACTGTCATGAAATTTCTCGACATATTCTCGACATTCTTGTTTTTTCTCAGGATGGCTTGACATATTCTGAACATTTTGAATTGTGTCACAGACAAAAAGTCACGGACAAAAAGTCACAGGACAAAACGACATTTTTTTAAAATATTTTCTCTGAATAAAAAACACTTATTTCTACAAAAATATTTTTGTATTTTTGTTGTGCTTTTGTACAAATGTATATATACCAACATTTAAAAAAAAAATATCCAAAAAATATCAAAGATGATCAAATAATTTTAAACCAAAATGTCAACGTGGATTTGCACTTTAATGGCTGTATGGTGCCAACGAATATACCCTTTGCATGATTAAACTTAAATAAATCTTCATTTTTCAAGTATAAAGACACATTTCCTACACTGTAATATGAATATATGTATTGAAAAGTAAATATTTAAAGATATTTCTCTTATATATTCAAATAAATGTCAACAAACTATTTGTGAACTTTTTGTCCTGTGACGTTTTGTTCTATCAAATTTGTGAATTTATGTCCTGTGACTTTCTGTCCGTTTATTTACAAATCATAACCAATATGCATGATATAACTTTATTTTTTTATTTCTCTTTATATGATATACTGTTGTTTCAAGTCACACTTCTGACAACAAAAATAAAAGTTGAACATGTAAAATGATTGAAAATTTGGGTATATAGATATTTTTACAAATGCAAATATGGCTATGAAATATAAAGTATAAATTAATTTAGATGTGGGTTCCAAAATAGTTACAAATTTGAATTCCAAAATCTTATATATTAAATGATTAAACCAATCATATTGAAGACATGTTTCATTCAACATTCATAATATTCAATGTGACTATGGTAAGTAATTATTGTATCAATATGTGGGTTATATAAATAGCAAATCAGGATGATATAAAAGTCATTCATTTAACAGAAGAAAAAGATGTGTAATGTCATCTGTTGAAATACACATGGACAGGATGTTCCCCATAAAATTAAGGTATGCACCCCAGAGTACACGCAACTGTCAAATATGAGTTACTGCTTTACCTGTAATCAGTCATACAACTTAACAGTTGACCGACCATGACACAACATTTTAAACAGTTTGTTGATAGATAAAATGGAAACAAAAATGATTTAAAATGGAGTTTCTTCTTCAAAATTATGAAGTGAATTGAATGATTCCCAAAAATTAAAGGAAAATTATTATCTACTCCAGGAATAATAATAATCGAATGTTTTTATAATGGGTCCAATGCATCTATAGAAATCATTGGTCTCATGAAACGGATCTCAAACAGACATGCATAACATAGTTATCAACATTTCAAGCTTTCTTTTCAGAAAGGAGTAAATATCACAAAAAAAAGTTTTGATAAAAAAATATAAAATCCACGTCCCCTCTTTTTTCAGCCATTATTCGGGGTAATCCAACTTAGTTGAACCAAAAGGGTATCTAACTGTACCAAATTAATCCTTGATTCTTCAAATAAATTCATCAAAGTTTAGTTTAGCCATACTAGAAAGGAGTAGATAACAGCAATAAAATGTCATAAACAGTGCAACATAAGTTTGTTCATATTTCAAGCGAAATTATACTGTTGAGATAGAGTCAAGACGTATTTAAGTCTGTCAAGAATGTGTCGAGACATATTCAGACATTATTAAGACTGTCAAGAATGTGTCGAGAAATATTCAGGCATTATTTAGAATGTAAAGAATATGTCAAGACAGATTGAGAAAAATTTCAGACAGTCAAGAATTGGTCGAGACTAATCCAGACTCTTATCAGATGATACAGGAAGTGTAGAGAAATTTTCAGACAATGTTCATTCTGTCAAGATACTTGCCAAAAAAAATAAAGAACCTTATTAGACAAATCCATACTATGTCAATAATTTTAAAAAAAATATTCAGACAAATTAAGAATATCGAGTACAAATTCCTGCAAATTCAGACAAAAACTGATCTTTTCAGATATTTTGACTTTTGTTGTTACAGTCCTTCATTTTGTTGTCCTTGAATTGTGTTAACTTCCCACTCACACCATACACCAGTACACCATACACCTTGTACTATTACACCATAAACGTTACACCATCACACCATACACCTTGTACTATTACACCATACATGTTACACCTTTTCACCATACACCTCACACATTACACCATACACCATTCCCCATTCTACCTACACGATCCGAAATAACCCATAATGCAATTAAATTTCAAATATTAAGATTATTATTATTGTTTATGTTTACAATACAAAAAATTAAATAACAAGAACTTCGTTTTCAACCAATGAAGTGTCAAACATCATCATTCTCACCATTCCCGATTGCATGTTACACAATCACACCATTCCTCAAACACCATAACACCATTTTCCTTACACCATACACAATATCACCATACACCTTACACCAATGCACCATATGCCATACACCATTTCACTATACACGTTTCGTGGGGAGGTGTACACCATTCAAATGCTGTATAGTACACTGTGGGTTTTTTTTCTTGATTTAGAACCGTCGTTATTACAATATGATAGAATTGTGATTCTCTTTCAACCACATAGTTAACCCGCATATAATTACGTATTTAATTTCAATTTTTCATTTTCATTTTATAGATTATTTTTTTTATGATTAAAGATAGAATTGTGTATCTAAAAAATCAATAGACTTAAAATAATTAAATCATACAATTACATATGATTTGAAGATGGTAATATACATATATATATAGATATGTTATTATTTTCTGTGACTGTATCTTGCATTATTTGTAGGAACCTTTATTAAAGATAATTGAACTGATCTGTAACAATAACATCTCAATGCCTTATATATCATGTACTGTATTACGACGCTAGATAAAAACTGACGAGGAAAGGTAACACACGGCCACCGAGAGCTTTATTATTATGTAGCCAATGTGGTCGTGTGGTCTAGCGCACAGGATACAGTGCAGGCGATTGAGTGTCACAATATCTCAGTAGCATGGGTTCGAATCCCAGCGAGGTAAGAACAAAAAAATTGCGAAAGCAAATTTACAGATCTAACATTGTTGGGTTGATGTTTAGACGAGTATATATATGTAGGACACTAAATTGTGATGGTACTCTAAAGTGCGATGGTCCCGCTAAAGTGCGATGGTCTACGCTAAAATGCGATTGTGTACGAAGCTTAAGTGCGATGGTTGGTTGATTTTTAAATGCGATCAGATGACACGTTAAAGTGCGATGGTATGAAACGCTAAAGAGCGATGGTATATGACACGTTAAAGTTTGTTGGTTTTACACGCTTAAGGTGGCTCGGGTGTCTTCCTCCATCTTGGATTTTGAAAAAGCAGAAATCTTTGGTCTATATATTTGATGAAATGTGCAAATTTGACAGTTGTATGTAAATTATGTAAAGGACTTTAGATATGAATATTGAAAATTGTGTGTTTTAACATAATTGTAGATGTAATTTTGCAAAAAACATCTTGTTTGTGTTTGTTTAGATTTTTTCAAACTATGCCAAATAAGGGGAGATAACTCCGATTATGTATTTTTTACAAAAGGAGGTGTTACGAATTTTTGTAGCAAGAAAACAAGTTCAGTGACCCAATTTTTTTCTTTTGCTTATCTGAAAGCATGTTATAAGAGCAATATTCTCACATTTTATCTTAAAGTTCTTATAGTACGTTTTTGTTTTATCAAACAAAATTTGATTTTCCATGCATAATCTATACAAAAACTGACATGTTTGCGCAACCTGTAGCGTGAAAAAAAAGTTCGGTGACCAATACTTTCTAATACAGTTTTGAAAAAAGCATGATAAAATATTCATTTTGACAAGTTATCAAAAAATTCTGTTAGTTTAGATTAAGACGCCCCTTTTTAAAATACTATCTAGCCATAAGATAAACTATAGTTAATAACTTTCAGTCTTAGATAGAGACTTGTCTCATTGGCAATTATATTATAATACTATGCCTCTACTTGGAACTTTACTGTCTTGTTAAAAATATCCATCTTTTTCACAGACATGACAAAACATATTGTAAAAAAATGTTTATAAAATAATTCAATTAGAAAGTTAAAAAATAATTTTATTTCACGCAAGTAAATGACAAAACAAAAGTAGAAGAGAGCATTTGAACGAATTAAAATGCTTTGACACTTGGTGTTTTTGACGTTATCGCTCTCTTTTACGGTATGCGCCTTCTATGTTTATGAGAAGTACTGTAACATGTTTGTATCCAGTATCCTGACAGAAACACGTTTGTCCCCACCGACACAGCGAGATTAAAGGTTTTCATTTTTGTTACTGTGGATGATTTTGTTTAAAAAAAATCCATATCTACAAACATTCTCGTTTACCGGTATGTCCTTGTTTGTATATTCATACGGCTTGTAGCGTCATAATGCAAACGTTCACACTTTTGCGACCAAACACGCATTTGCGGAAAAACGCACTTTAGCGTACTGCGGCATCGGACTTTAGCGTTAATCATTTAATAGCACAGAACATCGCACTTTTGCGTATCAAACCATTGCACTTTAGCGAAGACCATCGCACTTTAGCGTGACCATCGCACTTCATCGTCCCCATTGCACTTTAGAGTCCTACATATATGTATACAACTCGTCTAAACATCAACCCAAATCTAATTTTTTTTATAGATTATTTAGTTTTTCCTCCATGTACAAGAACATGTATGTTCATGTATGATATATACGAACTCTGACTACTAATTTCCTAATTTTGGGTCTATAATTAAAAAAGTTTCCCATTAGGTCTGTATGCTAATTAAATTTTTTGAAGTGTTAATTACCGGATGGAGTAAGTTGATGAAGTGTAACGGCCTTCAAAAAAAAAAAAAAAAAAAAAAAACATACATGTGCTTTTAATGTTTATTTACTTGTACCATTATCGACCAAAAATCATGAAATTAATATTGAAAGTTCGTATATACCATAGATTAACATGCATAACGGAAACACATACTAATTTGAAAAAAATGAATAAAATGACAATACATAGAAGTCAAATGGACAATAGTTCGAATCCGTGTAGTGCGTCACATTTAGGGTATATTACTTATTATTACAGTCTGTGTTATTATTTCTTAACCTTGTTCATCTATTAACTAAATGTGTTGAAGATACCAATGTAAATTGCTTAGTTTTTTTTATTGATGTAACAGTACCAAGCCACATTCTTTTAGTTATACTAAGTTTAAACTTATAATAACATTTTGACGGCCGTTTGTTTGTGATGTTGAAATACTCAGACTCTGCTGTACTTACTTTACTCGATCAATTTGAAATATTTATGATATATTAATGCTGTCTATTTGTTTTTTTTTTTATTGACATCATCGTTCTTGTACCATCCGAATGGTCGTTACCGTTAAAATTTTTAAATTGTCCTAATTCAGGCCGCACATTATTATTAGCATTTAAAGCATATATTTGAACTCTCTGTTATAATAAGCCATTTAACCTTTGTCATATTTAACACATTTTAGAATGACACAAGCGTCTTAACTGATGTTTGTTTTGATTTTTTAATTGTAAAAATTTCAAGATTGTTATAGGTAAACCTAAAAAGACATCAGTATCTTACTGAGGAAGGATAACTGTCATCCAACATGTTTATAAATATTGAATTAATTCTATAGTTTACTTTTTATGTATTAATAGTTGTTTTGTACACTTTTGTAGGCGTTTATATAATTTATATATTGTGTACATATATCGTTATTCGTAAACGATCGGACAAGTAGTTCTTGTGAAATATCTAGTTATACAAAATATAACATATTTAGCTTGTGTATCTGATATCGACAAAGATTCACTATTTAAGATTTAAAAAAATGATTTATTACTTCATTTGGGATCAAGAAAAAGAAAAAAAGAAAAGAAAAACAATTAACATGACCAAATCTCAGGGAGCTATTGGAATGATAGATATTGACAAGTTTATTGATGCAAAAAAGATTAAATGGTGGAAAGGTTAATAGAAGGTGAACAGTCAAACATTATACTTTAATCAGTATGGATCAATTGTTTTAATACTTCACATGAATCTGGAACATTTACAATATATAAATAAATATATATATATATATATATATATATATATATATAGCAAAAGTAAATAAACACGGTGTACAGATTGATATAATAAAAATTTTAAATTTGCAAACTACATTTCACATCAAATAATAACAGTACGTTAAAATATTGTCACTAGCGCTTTCATGCCTTCTGGCAATCTTCAGGCGACGTTTTAACAATGTCTTTGACGACAGTACACTGCCGTTGGTAACGTTTATTACGTTACAATAACGGTAAGAGGAGATAAATCAAACGTGCTTACGTAGATCCGTTTAATTTTGGCTGAAAGTCTCTTATAAAGTGTGCTCCCTTTGCCAGTCTTTTCTATTTGTTTGATTCGTTCATTTTATAGAACGGATATACGGTAAATTTTCCACTACTGCACGTTTCGAAATGTTCGCTCACATCTTGCATTCGTGTGGATGGATCTCGTATCTGTTGTCTGTGAACACGAACTCTTTGACAAATTGAATTACTAGTCTGTCCGATGTACCATTCCTTGCAAGTGCTGCATACAATATAGTAAATTAGGTTTACCGTTTTGCAGGATTGTTTGTGTAGGAAAAAGCTTTTTTAATGTTTTCGTTTTTTATAAACCGGCAAATTTGCTTTCATCGTCGTTATACTAGTTATAAAAAGGACCAGGATTATAATTTTATACGCCAGACGCGCGTTTCGTCTACATAAGACTCATCAGTGACGCTCAAATCAAAATAGTTAAAAAGCCAAACAAATACAAAGTTGAAGAGCATTGAGGACCCAAAATTCCAAAAAGTTGTGCCAAATACGGCTAAGGTTATCTACTCCTGGGGTAAGAAAATCATTAGTTTTTCGAAAAATTCAAAGTTTTGTAACAGAAAATTTATAAAATGACCATATAATTGGTATTCATGTCAACATTGAAGTGCTGACTACTGGGCTGGTACATCACCTTCTCTGCATGATGTCTCTTTTAATGACTTACTGTCATTCATAAAAAAAACCGTTAGGTTTTTATCACATTCGCTCGAAACTTTATTTATTACCCCTTTCAAAACTCCATTCTCTGTTTAATTTATGTTTGGAATCCACTGTAACAAACCCTCATTCAAACCAATAAAAACTTCAAGCTATAATTTCGGATATTGCTAGTCACAGACTTTTCAAGCCAGTTTGCATTGGAAAAGATGAAAAAGAGAAAAATATTTCCTTTGCCAACAAAGGTCTCGATTGCGTCAACCTAGGCAATATCTTTATCATAAATTAGTTCAATCGAAAATACCTCCTTATTTCAAAGACCAGTCTGGACTAATAATGTCTTATACCTATACCAAACCTATTGCAACTAAAATTTTCAATTACAAACGCATTTTACAGGATCTCGATATTGAGGACTTCAAGTATAAACCTCATGATTGAACTTGTGCTAGTTCCCAATTCACATATAATCCTGCTGGCCACGTTATTACCGGTGACCTTAACATTGTTAATAACATTTCTATACAAAATGTGTTATAGTGATCCTAAATCCATCAATTGGAAATACAACTTTAAGATTTTGATGGATTCAGTCGAGGATTATGCCAGGCAATGGGCTTAGCGCGTGAAGGAAGACGTAGACACTCTATCCGAATAGATTAAGGTAGTGACGTCGTTAATACAAATCAGAATTACGAAACTGAATAGGTCCATCAATGGCCATGCTACGTCAATCTTTAAAGACCCAAATGTTGCTAAACACCTATCCGACCTCTATGATAAATATGTTGTTGTCCCTCAGACAAAGCCCCAAATAACATCGTTTTTGTCTGTAAAAGTCATTACATTAATTGCTTGAGAAACGAAGCAGGTATTGACAATTCACTTGGAAACTCAACATATACCCTCACGACACTTATCAAATGGGAAATCCTGGATAATCATAGGTCTGTTCTTTGTTCCTTAGGTAATTCAACCAAAGATGAAGAACTGGATCTTTCATCACTGTATTGGATACCTAAACTACATAAATGTCCTTACACACAACGGTATATTGATGGGTCTTCCAAGTGCTCCACGAAACTTCTTTCTAAATTATTAATATCCATTTTATCAGCAATCAAAGACGGGCTTTAAAATTATTGTGAAACTGCCTATTCTAGAGGTGGCGTGAATCAGATGTGGATACTTAAAAATCTAAAGATCTTTTAGAGTACATACAATCTAACTCTCTTTCATCTTGTAACAGTATTAAAACATTTTACTTTTCTACTCTTTACACAGTATTCCACATTCCAAACTAAAAGACAAATTGAAAGAGTTGGTATTACTTTGCTTCATATAAAATAATGGCCAACGTGGATACAAGTATCTTGTCTTAGGGAGGGATACATCATACTTTGTAAAGAATCACTCTGATTCAAACAAAAAAAAAATCTCTGAAACCGATACTTTCAACATGCTTGATTTCTTGATTGACAACATACTTGTTACGTTCGGAGGACGTGTTTTTCAACAGACTGTCGGCATCCCAATGGGAACAAACTGTGCCCCTCTACTTGCCGACTTGTTTCTTGAGTATTATGAGGCTGACTTTTTATTTTCCAGAAATCCTATCACGAGAGTTGCGTATGTGGGAGCAACTTGTGTTTCCATAGCTGTACCAGATATCTGTAGATAATATTTTCCATCAAAGAAAAAGGTGTTATTATCTAGTAAGATTTTCAATCCCTCCAACAATTTTTTTTTCGAAAAACTTTGGTCGATAATGTGCCTATACGACTGTAGTCCAAATTTTACAGCATCTAATCCTAGTTTGTGCGGCATATTGGTGTAAAGACTTGTTACGTCGAAGCTTATCAATATTGCATCTTATTTGACTTCGGCAGGTAAATGATTTAAAAAATCAAAATTATCACGGATAAAACTAGGTACATATTGGCCTAAAGGTTTCAAAATTATGTCAATGAAATGGCTCAATCTATGAGTTGGACACTGCGGTCCAGCAACAATAGGCCAAAATTTTAAATCTTTTGGTGATTTTTTTTCGATATATGCGCAATTTTAAATTTGTTGTTGAACTGCTGTTTCTATTTCCTTACTATTGTGGATTTTAGGTAGTCCATAACAGTTGCTTGTCTTTACCTCAAATTTCGTAAGATAGTCAACTTCCTTTCTGTAGTAAACGTTACCAACGGCAGTGTCGTAGAAGACATTGTTAAAACCTCGCCAAAAGATTGCCAAAAGGCATGAAAGCGCTAGTGACAATATTTTAACGTACTGTTATTTTTTTATGTGAAATTTAGTTTGCAAATCTAAATTTTTTATTATATATATATAAATATATATAAGAAAATTATTAAAAGATAATAACGGTTTCAATTCATCACTTTTACTAATACTTTCACTGCTTTCACAGATCTTCAAAAGTATTATATATTTTATATATATAAGTACGTCTGGGTCAGTGACAACTCTACAACAGATTTATCCATCATGGTGATACATGGCTGTGTACATTATGTATATACAACTTATCTAAACATCAACCCAACATCGTTAGATCTGTAAATTTGCGTTCGCAAATATTTTGTTCTTCCCTCGCCGCGATTCGAACCCATTCTACTGAGTTATCGTGACACCAAATTGCCTGCACTGTAGCCGTCTCGCTAGACCACACGACCACCTAGGCTTCATAAAAATGAAGCTCTCGGTGGCCGGGTGTAACCTTTCTACGTCAGTTTAAATCTAGCGTCGTACTACATCTTGTAATGTAGTACGACGTTAGATTAAAACTGTCGTGGAAAGGTAACACCCGGCCACCGAGAGCTTCATTTTTTTATGAAGCCCAGGTGGTCGTGTGGTCTAGCGGGACGGCTACATATCTGCACAAAAATAATTGTATTTCAAATGATAAAATGAATCAAGTTATTGTTTATGAAATATTTTAACAAGAATATGAATAGAGATATTATCTGAAGGAGTATAGAAATAAAACAATAGTAAGATGGTTTAAAATATCCAAAAATATATGTTATTGAAATGTTTCATGAGTGAAAAATAATACTTATGCTGGACTTTATATATTGTACATATGTTGTATTTGTTGGTTTTTATTTATTTTTTTATGTATAAACAAACAAAACAAGACACTTTTTAATTATACTTTTTTTAAAACGAAAAGTAATTGTGTGTATGTTGGTATCAAATCAAATGTTAAAATCTTTATTTTAATTTTTATATTATATTTCTAGATATATTAAAACTTTTTCATTATATATACATTTATTTGATTTATGTGACAAAATTATTAACGAATAGTAAATAATACTTACCAAACGATTTTAATCTAATACAACAATTTATTTTCACAACAAACATGTGCTTCCTTTTGTACTAGCTTTCGGACAATGAGCTCATCAAGCACAAACGGTCAAGTAACTGTGTCAATGATGATGAATATGGGAAAATGAAAACAAATTCGGAAGACAAATTGATGTTCGGAATACACGTGATTATACATGTACCATGGAATTTTATTCTTAATATGTATACACTGTATTTAAAAGAATGTATATGTTGAATAATTAACATTTAAATAATTTGGTTCACTTTACTGAGCTTTGTATCTGTAAATTCAGTAACTAATAACAGGGCTACTATGGCTAACGCTGTAATCCGAGTAAATTGTTAAAACAGCATTATATGTAATAAAAAATATTTACGTGTAACAAAAAGAAAAACAAACAAATTCAGCGCCCTCGTAGGAAAAATCGTTGACTATTATTTAGACGTTTCATATATATAATATATATATATATATTGCATTGATAACTACGGCTCAATTACAAGGGTATTTACTTAACTGAGAAGAAAAACTAGCCCCGTGGTTATAGTATACACAGCGGAAAGATGATTAAAATTCACGACTAAGGTCTGCTTTCGATTATTACGTGAATATTCCGAACGAAAATAGGCATTTGGGAACTTCGGGTGGCTATGTTATTCTCAATTGTCTCCTAGACGAAAGTACGTAACCGACCTAGCTTTGGTGAAGGCAATCTGAGGTTTAACAGGTCATCGCAAGCAGTACCAAAGAAGATGAATATCACGATCCTTGGCACATTATTTTACCTTCCACCTTATTTGGTTTATATTCAAAAATGGAATGTGTGATATGATTGCTCCAACATTTCTTAGTTGTTCAGTTGCAAATACATGTTACATCAACTAAGGCTGTGATACTCATTTAGTTTGGTCCGTTTCGTAAAATTTCTCCTTAGTAATTGGTGATTTTGTTTTTGTTGGTTTTGGCTTATATTCATTTTATAACAAAGAACTTTTTAAAGACCATTTAAAGTTCAAGCATTAAATCATAAAAAATATACAACTTTGATTACGAGCATGGCAGTTGGTCAACCAGCTAAAAATATAAATTCACGATTAGATTATGCATATCACAGAACTTTTAGAAGTCCTAACTTTGAATTAAACCCAATTTATATAGGTCAAGAAATAATCAATGTATGCAAGCATTAAAGTAATGTATGGCACATGTTTTTATACCGATTCGTAGAATTGTCCTGAAACCACAAAATCCCAGTTTTTGGTCTTTTTTACTCTTATTCTAATATAGTTTCGGCCATTATCCCCTTAATCAATACTCGTTCGTTTATTATTTGCATATCTATAAATACTTGAATAGAATTGGCCAATTACAATTGTTTTGGTTTACCAAAAGAGAAATAATGCATTAAAGTTTCTAAAATGTACAAAATTAAAATTTAAATAATATTCTATGAAATCTCATGAATCATGTGAATGCTTTAGTAGATTAATGACATGGAAAAACCCGATGTCATAATAATTAACATTTTCAAGCGGCAGATAAGTTTGTTACTTGTACGCTTCAAATTCGGAAAATATATCATTAAAATAATTGTTTTAAGGTTGGTGCTATTTCATTTTATATTCTGTTGCATTTATCAAACAATTATGGATTATAGAACGTCAACATGGCGGCCATCTCCTTATGTACGACCTGTCAGATTGTGCATTGGGTGAAACTTATAGAACCGTTACATGTAAATCCAAAATCGCGAACATTGGACTTAAGAATAAGGATTAAAAAAAATTTGTTGAAAGCTAAGGCTATTGATATGTAGACTTTTATTCAGTTTATAAGTTAATCAACCCAGTTTTACACATCAATAATCTTTATGAAAATGTGTTTAATCCTATAACAACACTTTTGGCAAGGTATATACAGATGGGTGCGGTCCTAACCTTGACAAAATTTAATTTAGAGTTAACTTGTTGACTGCTTTCTAAGTAAACTTGAGAATTTTTAAGCATGTCAAGCAAGTTAACTTCGTCGTTGGTGGACAAGACCTAAGGTCTGCTTTTTTAAGGACTGCCGCAGACCAATCAACAGGTCTGCTTTTTTAAGGACTGCCGCAGACCAATCAACAGGTCTGCTCCAGACCATACCTGTGGACAAGTCTGATTTTTACCAGTCCGGAGGACAGCTCTGCCCCAGACTATACCTGTGGACAAGTCTGCTAGTGACCAGTCCTGAGGACAGGTCTGCCTCAGACCAGACCTGTGGACAGGTCTGCTCCTGACCAGACCTGAGGACAGGTCAGCTTTTGACCAGACCTGTGGACAAGTCTGCTATTGACCAGACCTGAGGACAGGTCTGCTTATGACAGTATATCGTTTTCATATCAGACTTGAACTTTCATTAAAATACGTAAACAACATTCGCATTGTTTTTCCACAGATATCATTTAATATTTACTCGCTAGACTTTAGTAGATATTATACAAATTCTCTTTTTAGCTCACCTGGCCTGAAGGGCCAAGTGAGCTTTTCTCATCACTTGGCGTCCGTCGTCTGTCGTCGTCCGTCGTCTGTCGTCGTCCGTCGTCGTTAACTTTTACAAAAATCTTCTCCTCTGAAACTACTGGGCCAAATCAAACCAAACTTGGCCACAATCATCATTGGGGTATCTAGTTTAAAAAATGTGTGGCGTGACCCGGTCAACCAACCAAGATGGCCGCCACGGCTAAAAATAGAACATAGGGGTAAAATGCAGTTTTTGGCTTATAACTCAAAAATCAAAGCATTTAGAGCAAATCTGACATGGGGTAAAAATGTTTATCAGGTCAAGATCTACCTGCCCTGAAATTTTCAGATGAATCGGTCAATCGGTTGTTGGGTTGCTGCCCCTGAATTGGTAATTTTGAAGAAATTTTGCTGTTTTTGGTTATTATCTTGAATATTATTATAGTTAGAGATAAACTGTAAACAGCAATAATGTTCAGAAAAGTAAGATAACATGACCAAAATGGTCAGTTGACCCGTTTAGGAGTTATTGCCCTTTATAGTCAATTTTTAACCATTTTTCGTAAATTAAAGTAATCTTTTACAAAAATCTTCTCCTCTGAAACTACTTGGCCAAATTAATCCAAACTTGGCCACAATCATCTTTGGGGTATTTAGTTTAAAAAATGTGTGGCGTGACCTGGTCAACCAACCAAGATGGCCGCCACCGCTAAAAATAGAACATAGGGGTAAAATGCAGTTTTTGGCTTATAACTCAAAAACCAAAGCATTTTGAGGAAATCTGACATGGGATAAAAATGTTTATCAGGTCAAGAACTATCTGCCCTGAAATTTTCAGATAAATCGGTCAATCGGTTGTTGGGTTGCTGCCCCTGAATTGGTAATTTTGAGGAAATTTTGCTGTTTTTGGTTATTATCTTGAATATTATTATAGATAGAGATAAATTGTAAACAGCAATAATGTTCAGCAAAGTAAGATCTACAAATAAGTCAACATGACCAAAATGGTCAGTTGACCCCTTTAGGAGTTATTGCCCTTTATAGTCAATCTTTAACCATTTTTCATAAATCTAAGTAATCTTTTACAAAATCTCCGCTGAAACTACTAGGCCACAATCATCTTTGGGGTATCTAGTTTGAAAAATGTGTCCGATGACCTGGCCATTCAACCAAGATGGCCGCCACAGCTAAAATTAGAACATAAGGGTAAAATGCAGTTTTTTGCTTATAACTATGAAACCAAAGCATCTAGAGCAAATCTGACAAGAAGTTAAATTGTTAATCAAGTCAATATCTATCTGCCCTGAATTTTTCAGATGAATTGGACAACTGGTTGTTGGGTTGCTGCCCTCCAATTGGTAATTTTTAAAGAAATTTTGCCGTTTTTTGGTTATCTTGAATACTAATATAGATAGCGATAAACTGTGAACAGCAATAATGTTCAGCAAAGTAAGATCTACAAATAAGTCAACATGACCTAAATGGTCAATTGACCCCTTAAGGAGTTATTGCCCTTTATAGTCAATTTTTAACAATTTTCATTAATTTGGTAAATTTATGTAAATTTTTACCAAATATAGTTCTCTGTTACTAATGGGCAAAGTTCATGATAGATATAATTGTAAGAAGCAAAATCGTTCAGTAAAGTAAGAACTTCAAACACATCACCATCACCAAAATACAATTTTGTCATGAATCCATTTGTGTCCTTTTTTTAATATGCACATAGACCAAGGTGAGCGACACAGGCTCTTTAGAGCCTCTAGTTTTTTATTTGATATACATGTATTCTTAATTAAATTAAAAAAAATGCCTATACAATCGCATAGAGTGTTTTTTTTTTATTAGAAGGCGGATAGAAAGGTTTTCCAACACTTCGGAGCGATATTCACGGGATGTCAACAACATTGTCGACATTGCTTCGTTCCCCGTTTTTTACCTGTCCCTTCCTTAAATTTACTTTATGCATAAATTTGAACATGCATGGATATTTCATTGTTATTCAACTTGTTTGCATTGGATTAACTATTCTATTTTCCGCAGAATATTCTAACAGAAATTGTACACTGTCCGTAAGCACACGGTGTGGTAAAACTATAACAATCTCGTCAAATGCGTCAGATTGGTCAAGAGATTAGTCTTTGCCGATTAATTGAGATATGGGACGTCTGCGAATAATACTCAATGCGCACGTTTAATAATGAAATAGTTGCCACTTGAGGTTTAACTATAACCAAAAGCAATCAACCGACATAATAGATAAACAGTATACTATTCCAGAATTTTTTATCATTATAACTAGGGTAGTATTTACAAATGAATACACCTTAATATCGCTAGTTGTCCACCATTGGTGGATATCACACAGGTTCCAGTAAAATTTGGATGTCATCAAACAAAATATCTGACGCATTAATGGAAAAGTGATTGTCGTATGTGCAAAAAGTTTAATCGGCTTGGTCAGCCGGGATTAGCTATAAGTTGTATTCAGACAGGTCAGTGTTGGTACTTTGATGATGCGGCATAATAGTTTTGTTTTACACACCATCATGAACTACTATATATGTAGTGACTGTTATTTTAAATAAAGAGATGAAATGCTGAAAATCTCATTTTATGCCGATTTTTATTTGCATTTATGTATAGTTTCCCAATATTATTGATTACATGTACATTTATGGTCCTACTAAAGACTCCTGATATTCAAAATATTGCTGATTAGATATATAAGTTCACATATGGTCAGTTTTGGTCGATGCGGTCAAATCATTTTGTTGTAAAGTCAGCATGAGGTAACAAAACTAGTGTTGTCAAATCGTTCACTTTTGCCTAACCGATTACTCGGATAATCGTTCAACCGATTAACCGGTTAACTGGTAATTTAAGTCGGTGTTTGAATAGAACCTACACATAGATATAAGATGTGGTATGAATGTCAATTTGACAACCTTTCATCCAAGTCATCAATACGCTTTTAGAATTGATCTTTTCTTCAGCATTATAAGGCTTGGCTGTGAGGATGCCTGGCGAAGTTTGACTTTTGATAATCAAAAACACCGTATCCAACTATAGCGTTTGTACCAACTTCAGATTAAAAAATCTAAAAAAGAACAATCTTAATCTCGTAGAATTGAATATGTCATATGTCTGAAACCGATTATTTTTCCTTTTCTCTTGTTGTCTCCGAAATTAATGGAGTGTGTTTCAATTTGAAATTATTTTTTTAAATCAAAAAAAGAAGATGTGGTATGATTGCCAATGAGACAATTCTTCAAAGAGACCACAATGACACAGAAATTAACAACTATAGGCATTGTGCATGCTGTAAGACCTGTTTCTTCGCCGACTTTTTCTTTAAGCAAGTTACTCGTACTTTCACTTATACATTGAGTACATTCACATTGGTTTGTATTTCACAATTTTTGAATTTAAAGTAAGACTAACCCTTGCACTACGGAGGTTGCACATTTAAATGTAGGTTTACACAAAATTAGATCGAAAACGAAATAATGAAGTAATTAATAAAATTAAATCTCATTACTGATTTAAAGTAACTGTTAAAAAAACATGTTTACTAATTATGTTTTTTAAAGATCCTACCCAGAACTTTAATTAATTTATTAAAGATTAACTTTATATTAAATCTATCGAAATTGAAAAAACGTCCGGTTAACCGGTTAGCGTTTTTGGTCTTCGGTATTCGGTCGTTCGACCGATTAACCGGTTTACCGGTTAACCATTGACAACACTAATCAAAACTACTAAAAAAAATTTACGTATCAATACTTTGAATAAAAGGAGGACATGCTGGTATCCTAAATTTATGCGAACAAAACTTTGTTGTAATTATATTGCAATATTGCTATCGATTATAATTATACATTGAATCCCACCATTAAAAATATGGCTGATTAACTATGCGAGTATATATATTTACAATTTAATTAAAAGATCACATATGGTCAGTTTTGGTCAATGCGGTCTAATAATTTTATTGTACAAGTCAGTATGAGGTATCAAAACTACTGAAATTTTGTTACGTATCAGTAATTTGGGTAAAAAGAGGACATGCTAGCACCCTAAATTTATGCGAACAAAAATTTGTTCTTATTATATTGGAATATTGCTGTCTATTGTATTTTACATTGAATTCTGACCTAAAAAATATGTCTAATTTACTTTTCGGGTATATAGATTTACAAATTAAAGTGCACATATGGTCAGTTTTGGTCAATGCGGTCAAATAATTTTGATGTCCAAGTCAGCATGAGGTATCAAAACTGCTGAAATTTTGTTACGTATCAGTATTTTGAGTAAAAAGAGGACATGCTGGTACTCTAAATTCATGCGAACAAAAAATTGTTCTTATTATATTGCAATATTGCTATCCATTGTATCATATATTGAATCCTGACATAAAAAAATATGGATGATTAACTTTGCGGGTATATAGATTTACAAATTAAAGTGCATATATGGTTAGTTTTGGACAATGCGGTCAAATAATTTTGTTGTTCAAGTCAGCTTGAGGTATGAAAACTACTGAGATTTTGTTACGTATTAATATTTTGAATAAAAGGAGGACATGCTGGTATCCTAAATTTATGCGATCAAAACTTTGTTGTTATTTTATTGCAATATTGCTGTCGATTATAATTATACATTGAATCCCAACATTAAAAATATGGCTGATTAACTATGCAGGTATATAGATTTACAATTTAAAGTTCACATATGGTCAGTTTTGGTCAATGCGGTCAAATAATTTTGTTGTACAAGTCAGCTTGAGGTATCAAAACTACTGAAATTTTGTTACGTATCAGTATTTTGGGTAAAAAGAGAACATGCTGGCACCCTAAATTTATGCGAACAAAAATATGTTCTTATTATATTGGAATATTGCTGTCCATTTTATTTTTCATTGAATCATGAGATAAAAAATATGGCTTATTTATTTGCGGGTACTGTGGATTCATTTATTTTCGTGGGTACCAATTTTCGTGGTTGGAGGAAAACTTTCATATTCGTGGATATTTAATTTCGTGGTTTTGGCAAAGTCTACACTCATTCCTTTACAAAATTTGTGTTTCGTTGAACATTTGAATTCGTGGTTCTCCTGTACCCACGAAATCCACGAAAATTGGTATCCAACGAATATTAATGAATCCACAGTATATAGATTGACAAATTAAAGTGCACATATGGTCAGTTTTGGTCAATGCGGTCAAATAATTTTGATCTATAAGTAAGCTTCAGGTATAATAACTACTGAAATTTTGATATGTATCAGTATTTAGTGTAAAAAGAGGACATGCTGGTACCCTATATTTATGCGAACTAAATTTGTTTCTTATTGTTTTGCAATATTGTTGTCCATTGTATTATCCATTTAATCCTGACATAAAAAATATGGCTGATTTACTATGCGGGTATATAGATTTACTAATTAAAGTTCACATATGGTCAGTTTTGGTTGATGTGGTCAAATAATTTTGTTGTACGAGTCATCAAATGCAGCATGAGGTATCAAAACTACTGAAATTTTGTTACGTATCAATGTTTTGAATAAAAGGAGGACATGCTGGCACCCTAAATTTATGAGATCAAAACTTTGTTGTTATTATCATGATTATATTGCAATATTGCTGATTTACTATGCTGGTATATAGATCGACAAATTAAAGTGCACATTTGGTCAGTTTTGGTCAATGTGGTCTAATAATTTTGATGAATAAGTCAGCATGAGGTATCAAAACTACTGAAATTTTGATAAGTATCAGTATTTAGTGTAAAAAGAGGACATGCTGGTACCCTATATTTATGCGAACAAAATTTGTTTCTTATTGTTTTGCAATATTGTTGTCCATTGTATTATCCATTTAATCCTGACATAAAAAATATGGCTTATTTATTTGCGGGTATATATATTGACAAATTAAAGTGCACACATGGTCAGTTTTGGTCAATGCGGTCAAAATATTTTGATCTACAAGTAAGCTTCAGGTATAATAACTACTGAAATTTTGTTACGTATCAGTATTTTGAGTAAAAAGAGTCATGCTGGCACCCTGAATTTATGCGATCAAAACTTTGTTGTTATTATATTGCAATATTGCTATTCATTGTATGATACATTGAATCCTCACATAAAAAATATGACTGATTTACTATGCGGGTATATAAATTGACAAATTAAAGAGCACATATGGTCAGTTTAGGTCAATGCGGTCAAATAATTGTGTTGTACAAGTCAGCTTGAGGTATCAAAACTACTGAAATTTTGTTACGTATCAGTATTTTGGGTAAAAAGAGAACATGCTGGCACCCTAAATTTATGCGAACAAAAATATGTTCTTATTATATTGGAATTTTGCTGTCCATTTTATTTTTCATTGAATCATGAGATAAAAAATATGGCTTATTTAGTTGCGGGTATATAGATTGACAAAATAAAGTGCACATACGGTCAGTTTTGGTCAATGCGGTCAAATAATTTTGATCTACAAGTAAGCTTCAGGTATAATAACTACTTGTTTACGATAAGAGTTGCCGTAACATCAGTTTTCAGCTATCGAGACAGACAAATGCTAACCCTTTCCGTTCCTCGCGCTATTTATAGAAAGGTAAACAGACAACGAAAATTGACACACAAATGCAGAAATAAACCAGGAATCTGATTTTGTAAGTATCTCGAGTAAAAGTGTAGAAGAAGGTAGGAAATTTTTAATATTAACGACATTTTCTTAATGTTTTTGCCAAAAATAAGTGTTATTTCCAAAAATAATGGGGGGATCCATACTTTTCCAAAATCTAGAATATTTTCTCCGTAAAATCATGTTGGGTATGTGTTGATCTGTTCTACATGAGCAAGGCGCGACCCTGTTAAAGATGATATGTTTCGTCTAAGAAAAGGAGAAAAAAGATAGCCGTGAACGTTCACGACGTTACAAACCACATGAAATATTTTCTCATTGGAATTATAAAATCGGCGCTCCGTAGAAGTGTCCATATTTAATACAACTTTGATATCTGTGATTAACAATATTTTTTTAATTAATACTATGTTTCAATTTCTTCACAAAGAAAACTGGAGTATTATACTCTTCACACTGATAATCATTCGCTCGAAATCACTCGAGGATAACTATTATGGACAGTGATGGTTTGTAATTCAGACATATTGGGTTAATTCCCTTTCCAGGTAAAACTATTGAGGCACTATGCGGGATAATAAATGAAAATAGCTTCATTCAGAGTCTGCATGACAATTAAAGCTATATAGTTCCATATATTTTTTAACTGCCATAATATAATTCCAAATGAACTGCATTATATAGTTAGATGACAGAAGGCTGTAATGTTTATACTATTTGCTATCAGAGAAAAGAATATAATTATGTAAATTGTCAAATAACAATTATTAAGTAGTATTTTTTTTTATTATTATTTTCTTGTTTGTAATTAATATGTACCGAAGGGCCCTTTAATTATAAATACTAGTAGAATGATTTTTTTATTTGATTTATAGTTCAAATATTGTAAAAATATTTATTATAAAAAGGAAGATGTGGTATGATTGCCAATGAGACAACTCTCCCCACTAAGTTAAGAGACACAGAAATTAAAAACTATAGGTCACTGTATAGCCTTCAACAATGAGCAAAGCATGTACCGCGGCATAGAAAGCTACAAAGGGCATTGATGAGACAATGTAATTAAACGAGAAAACTAACGACCTAATTTGTGTACATAATGAACAAATTCAAACATGTATGTCATAGACAAACGACAACTACTGAATAACAGGCTCCTGACTTGGGACAGGCACATACATACACAATGTGGCGGTCGGAAATATGTTAGCGGGATCTTAAGTCCATTTGCTGCCATTTGATATCGATAGTTTATTGAAAAAATATATAATGTGTCTCAATATATTTGAGTATGATAAATTATTGATAAATAAATGTGACCGAACTTACAATGGCAATTGCTGGTAATCATCTGATACCTCTGTTGCATAGATTTATATTTGGAGTACAACAGTGACCACCAAAATTACAAACTTATTTGTTAAAAGCAGCAACCTTTCCCGTTAATACATTTAATTTAAAGAACATTTGTAAAGGATCAAATCAAAGAAATTGCAGATCTAAACAGTATTTGATATATTTGTTTTGTATCCTCCTGAATATAATGAAATATTTGCAACTGGGCATTAATTAACTAATTTATATCTTTGATCCTCCTGAATATAATGAAATATTTGCCACTGGGATTAATTAACCAATCTATATCTTTGATCATCCTGAATATAATGAAATATTTGTGACTGGGCATTAGGTAACCAATATATATCTTTGATTCTCCAGACTATAATGAAATACTTGCCACTGGGCATTCATTAACCGATCTCATATTCTGTACAAGGAAGATTCTCCTTTCTTTTTTTTTTAATATTTTAAAATGAAAAAGAGTTTATATAGGTATAGAACAAATGGTTTTTATTTCTACTATTTTATACTTTCAGGCTGTGAAACAACTGCTGAGCAATAAGATGAAACTAGCTGTTTGATGGTGTTTGATGAAGGAATTTTTTTTATTCAGACTTAATTTAGAACATTTTGAAAAATTAGTTTGTCTTGTCTTTGTACTTGTTATATAAAGCCAACGAAAAAAAAACCAAAATAAAGCATTTTATTCTTGATCTTTTATTATGATTTAATCTTTTCTTGGCTAACATGGCATTCACGATCTATAGATATTTGAAGATGTTGTATGAGTGCCAATGAGACAACCTTCCATCCAAGTCACAATTTGCAAAAAAGAAAAACCATTATAGATCTAAGTACTGTCTTGAACACGGAGCCGAAGTAGGCTGACACTGAACAGTAAGCTTCAATCCCTTTTAAATTAATGAATGTGACCTACATAATTGTACTATTCGCTGGATTTGTTATAGCATGAGCAACACGATGGGTGCCACATGTAGAGCAGGATATACTTACTATTCCGGAGCACCTGAGACCCCCAGTTTTTGATGGTGTTCATGTTGCCTATTCTTTAGCTTTTCATGTTGTGTCATGTGTACGATTGTTTGTCTGTTTATCTTTTTCATGTTTAGCCATGGCGTTGTCGGTTTATTTTCGATTTTCGATTTATGACTTTGACTGTTCCTCTGGTATTTTTCGCCCCTCTTTTTTAAAAGGCCCTAAAATATGACTAATGTAAAACCATTTAAAATTGCATTTATATTAAATTCTTTCTTTGGCACTGCTATAAGACCTGCTCCATTATGATGGGTTGGGGTTCAGAGGGGTCCAATTACTAAATTCCGAGTTTACTTTTGTCCATCTCGATTTCCAGGGTATTGGACAATATCGCATCTCAAAATCCCGATAAAATTACATGTTTTTATATTTTTGGATAATACATTGATTGATGAATGTGCACTGTTCAAAGCAACCAGTCTGAGTGTCTGTTGTGCAGATTCCCTGTATCTTAAATAAGTTGTCCAGTTTGACCAAAAAAAATAAAGAAGGTAAAAAATGTTCGTCGGTTACTTGATAGTGCATTGTACACGTTATTACTCTTCATAACTCTGCAACTTTTGTTGAACTAGTCTGTAGCCAGGATACAATGCCAATAGATATAGGATGATGTGGTATGAGTGCCAATTTTAGTTTTATATAAAGTCTATTTAGCTCTGTGTTATCGTTGATCATCGCAGTTACGGATCCAAGCTGTGGGTTCTTGGGGTTGGAACCCACCTCCTGGAACCCCCCTCCTTTTTTGGACGATCAATGCATTTGAATGGGGACATATAGTTGGAATCCGCACCCCTCCCTTGTCCTAGTTTGGGAACCCATCTTTTAAAATGACTGGATCCGCCCCTGCATGCATGGCGAACAGTAACTGACATTATTCTGTATATAACTTTGTGGAGTGCTTTGAAACAAGATTGTGTAACGCCAAAATCACATTTTAGGGGATTAAAGTCAGAAGCTTTTGGAGGGTTACTTTTATTACAATACTAATACCCGATGAATAAAAACCCTGATTTACTGGACGTATATATACACATAAATCCAGATTTCAATGACATTAAATACAAAAGTGGTCCGACCCCCCCCCCCCCTTTTCCCCCTCCCCCTTTTCTCCTTTATGTTCTCCAGTTTTAAATGCTTCTTTGTTATGTCATTTCCACCAAATCAGTTAAAATCATAAACAAACTTTAAGTAATAAAATAAAAATTGTCCTGCTAAATATGTTCAGTTTTAGTCAAATTTATTTTTTCCAGTTTTACAATCTCAATACTATTATCTCTGTTTATTTCCTTTTTTAATCATTTGAAAAAGCTGATAACGACAACATAAGCTTTAGTAAACAGAAAAAATACTTTTAAAGACAATGTAACACTTTTTGTACAGGTATATTCAGGTGGCATTAAGGATGAAGAAATTATAGCAGAACAAAATTGTATTGTCATCAAATTCCGACTCGTGCTAGGGGTCAAAGGTCAAATGATTTTCTGAAACCATTTACGGTAAATTTCGTCTGCCATATGGTACATTTAAATAATACATTGATATTAATTACGAAATACTCCTATAAAAATCCCACAGAGTCCCTAATATTGGCTCTTAATAATGACGACTTCAGTATGTATACTAAAGAAATTTATCCTGTAGAACTTACTTTGAATAAAGCTAATGATAATAATGATCACTGCCCTTTCCTCGATCTTGATATCTATATCATAAACGGGAAGCTTAATACAAAAATTTATGATAAAAGAGAAGATTTTTCATTCCCTATTGTTAATTATCCATTTTTAGATGGTGAAGTTCCCTTGTCACCATCTTATGGTGTTTATATATCTCAACTTGTACGATTCGCTCATGTATGTAACAACGTATTAGATTTTAGCGAGAGAAATTTATGTATTACTGAAAAATTATTACACCAGGGTTTTCGATATCACAAACTGGTCAAAACATTTACTTAATTTTATCACCGGTATAAGGAAATAATTCGTAAGTATAACTCAACATGCAGACATCTTATACGTTCAGGTATTTCACATCCAATTATTTATGGAAATATTCTTTATAAAGCACAAAAATGTCAGTATTCTCCTCAGAAACTAACAAAACCTTTAAATAGACTTATTAGAAGGGGATATAGTTACGACACTGTTGTCAGGTCATTAAAGATTGCATCTTTTGGCTTTAATATTGATTCACTGATAGAGTCTTTGCATCGGAACTAAACACATTTATTTCTAAAAAAACAGTTGTTGGCATGACACGGGTTATGTTCTTCTCATATATTTTATGATGGTATGATACTTAATCCCTAATGGGAGGGATTGTGCCTGATATTCATATGATGAAGACATAATTTTTCAATCAGTTTAATTGAGGTCTGAAGCTGGCATGTCAGTTAACTGCTAGTAGTCTGTTGTTATTTATGTATTATTGTCATTTTATTTATTTTCTTTTGTTACATCTTTTGACATCGGACTCGGACTTCTCTTGAACTGAATTTTAATGTGCGTATTGTTATTCTTTTACTTTTCTACATTGGCTAGAGGTATAGGGGGAGGGTTGAGATCTCATAAACATGTTTAACCCCGCCGCAATTTTGCGCCTGTCCCAAGTCAGGAGCCTCTGGCCTTTGTTAGTCCTTTATGATTTTAAATTTTAGTTTCTTGTGTATAATTCGGAGTTTAGTATGACGTCCATTATCACTGTACTATTATGCATATTTTAGGGGCCAGCTGAAGGACACCTACGGGTGCGGGAATTATCGCTACATTGAAGACCCATTGGTTGCCTTCGGCTGTTGTCTGCTCTATGGTCGAGTGGTTGTCGCTTTGACATATTCACCATTTCCTTTCTCAATTTTATAATAAAGTGCAAATATGGTTGAATTTGCAGGGTTTCCCCTGGGTCAATTATTTTTTTCGCCACCTCTTTCGCCAAAACAATATACTTTTCGCCACTTTATTATTTTTTTCGCCAAGTAACACAAATATATATTTCTTATAAAATTTTCCTTTTTTTTCCAGCACCCCCCCTCCCCTCACCGCCCAAATAAGAATTGTTTTTTACAACAAAATGAAGCATCTTATCACTTGGAATTGATCCCTCGTGTAAGGTGTAGTCATAACATTGAAGGGTTACTCTCATGCCAACCTTTTGGATAGATTTCATAACGACAGTTTTCTTTTCTAGACCATCGTAAATAAGTAAAACTTTATGCTTGAAACATGTGTAACTGAAACGATTTTAAAGTACCCACTCAAATCAATGATCTATATGAAAGTTAAATGATAAAGTTTTAAATCAGAGACCTTTCTTGCTTTGAATATTTTTCGTCATAACAACAATTTTCTTTTCTGGTCTATTTAAAAGAAGGAGAAGAAGCGTAAAAATTTTGCTTCAAACACGTGCGTTGCAAAATTGTTAATAAATCCCTTTTGTGACATGTGACAGAAGCCATTTAACCATAATTTCATTTTGTAATATCATACAATCAACACCTTTATTAATTAGTCCTTTGATGTCGATAGCTTTGAATGCAATCAGCTGATTATTGATTTTCTGTCAAAATCTTAACGAGTTCAAGGTGAATTCCGAGTCTGATCGGTAAAGTCAGAGAAACCCGTAAAAGGTAAATAAACAAGATGGCTGAAAATAAATCGTTTTATATATTTCTTTCGCCAAATTCTTTCGCCAATGACGAATTTTAATCGCCACAATTATTATTTTTTCGCAAATTGCGAAAATGGCGACCGCCAGCGGAAACCCTGATTTGTTAGTTAATGGAGTATATATATTTAGTGCCCGATATCATTGTAACCATGATCGTTTTTATAATTGATAGATAGTCAGATCACAGATAAATTTGTGTTACAATCAAGTTTTATACGTACTTAATTTTCAAATAATTCATTTTGTATTTAATACTGTTAATAAAAGGGAAGGATTAATTTTACTTTATTTTCGATGTTTACACTACGAAACAAAGATATTAAAAATATTTTTTCTTAAATCGTATAGAGCGGTCCTGGTTACAAGTTGTCTTAGTGTTGAGCAGACCAGTCAAAAGTTAACTTGGGAACAGGTCTGGTTTTGATCGGATTTGTCAAAGCAAAAGTTAACTTATGTTAACTTTGTGGCAGGACTGGTATCGAAGTTAACTTAAGTTAACTTTATGACAGGACTGGTTCCGAAGTTAACTTTTGACAGAACTGGTGAGAAGTTAACTTATATCAATAGCGGACCTGTTTCCAAGTTAACTTTTTGGCAGACATAGGACCAAGTCAGCTTTTCAAGTTAATTATATTTTGGTCCTAAGACTGGTTAGAGCAGTCTTAAGTTCGGTCACAGGTTAACTTTGACAAGTCCAAATGACTGGTTATCAAGTTAACTTGCTGTACAGGTTAGGACTGCACCCATCTGTAATAGTTATCCTATGAGAACGCGGTGTGTCAGTGTAAGATCACCCAAATGGCCACAACAATGGAACGCATGCACATCCAGCTCAGATCACCTCTGTCAGAACAAAGGAGCTGGGATGAGAGTAGCCTTGTGGTACGATTGTTAAGAGGTCCGTACACTTATACAGAATTTGCTGTCACGAAACAAGTAAAATGCTCGTTTTAGATATAGGAAGATGTGGTGCGAGTGCCAATGAGACAACTCTCCGTCCAATTAACAATTTAAAAAAAGTAAACCATTACAGGTCAATCTAAATGTACGGCCTTCAACACAGAGCCTCGGCTTATACCGAACAACAAGCTATAAACGGCCCCATAATTAATAGTGTAAAACTATTCAATCGGGCAAACCAACGGTCTAATCTATACAATAAAAAACGAGAAATGAGAAACACGTATAAATTACATAACCAAACAACTAATGTACATCAGGTTCCTGACTCAGGACAGGTGCACACATTTGCAGCGGGATTAAATGTGTTAATGGTACCAAACCTTCTCCTTCTTTCTGATACATTATCATAACATCACATCATAGAAAAACACACGATAAAATATCAATTGGCAGGCTTAACTCAATCAAAGAACGTAAATTTAAACGCTATGAACGAGTAAATTTTATCTGCGATATCTGAATGAATAATCGTTTTACATGTTTAAGTCCTGTACACAACCATAACCATCAATACCAACCTTCATGGTGTGGTATGAAATCTTGCAGGACAATTTCATAAAGATCCATGTACATATATTCAAATTATTATCTATAAAACAACATGTCTTCGAACGACGGAGATGAAGACAACGTCATACCTCTTGACGACTGCAACATTTTTTATGATTGTAATACACACTTTTTATATAATGTCGTGCTTGCGATGGTAATTATGGATGACTTTTAACGTCCAGCTGCTGATTAAAAGCATAATCAGGATGTTGTAATGTAATAAACATTATTAACTATGTTTTCAAATTCAATTTCATTAGACCGACACACTGACCCAGACATGCTTTATTCATGTCATTATATCCTGATTGTTCTTATAAGATTCCAATACATTGTTACAGTAATAGAAAAAAAATAGAGCAATGTCTTTTCTCATAGTGTTTTATGCAGAACAAGAATTTGACATGTATTGTAGTTTTCAAAATTAAAAAATATATAATTATCGAACTGTAACTGAACAAAGTGGATATTCACAGTAAATACAAGCAACAGTAGAATACCGCTGTTCGAAACTCATAAATCGATAGAAAAATGTCCAGGTTACACGAGATGAGACATTGAAAGCAAAAGACATTTTCGTTTCTCACATGCAAGCGTGTCCAATTGTTATCAGATGGCCATTGTTGAGTTCCAAGAAGTTAACAAATTAATAAGGTTCAAAAGCAAACTCTGATGTGAATTCGAATTTTCATTGATTAAAATAAGACGGCTCACTCATTGGCATGGTACAACTCATTATCATATGTATTACAACACATAGATAATTCTAAAATGGTCATGATTTTGGTTCAAAGTTACATGACACAATATATCAGTCAATCAACCAATGACTATACAGTATTAAACTTACTGCATCCACGTTGTAGTTATTAAATGAAGACTTTCTACATTTTAATGTTTCTTTCGTGTGTTGCCCTCTTGATTTCTTTATCATTCATAAAATGAAAATAAACAAAAACAAAAGCAAAAGGAATTAACTATAGAGGGTTGCATATAACAATGAAGCAATTAAACCAAGATTTCCAAATGGTGAAGTTGTAATCATCCCTTCGTTAATTTTACGGACGCCCACACGAATTGTTTTGTCGTTCGGAATTATCCGTGTCGCAGATGATAGGGAATATGTTCTTTGTGTCGTAACTACAATCCCGATCCCTTTTCACGAATGTGACTTACGGAATTACACCGGGTATGTCCTAACACGACAGGTGTCACATGTGAATCAGGATCTGATCAACCTGTTCGGAGCCCTTGCGACTCCCTTATTTTGTTTGCGGGGTTTGTGTTTCTGATTGTTTTCTATGTTGTGTTTTGTGTACTATTGCTTTTTTTTTTTAACTATAGCGTTGTCAATTTATTTTCGTTTTATGAGTTTGAATGTTCATCTAAAATCTTTTGTCCCCCTTTTTAAATTTTAAAAACAAATGAGTGTATCAATAGTCTTAGGACTATGTTGTCTTAAGGAACGATGATGGTCCGTAGGAACGGGAAGATAAATGGATGACCCATGTTAAGAGAGATTCATATCTCTTCCACGTAAACTACACCCCTGTAGTTTTTATTTTCTTTGGATAAAAAATAGAAAGAAAATCAGTTTAAAACAAATAATATCGCTTTTATTTACTTATCAATTATATTTCACTACTTTTTAAGACTGCTCGCAATGTTGAGACTGCGGAATATATTAAACTATGGGTACTCTTCCTGTTCATCCGACAACAAGTTTTAAGCCTGTTATAGGGGGACGTCCTTACGGCTGTGCAGGGTGTATAAGTTTTAAGTCAATGAAACACTCTTTACATATTATCAGCCAGTATAACAACTACATTTGTTTTTGTCTTCATTTG
The DNA here is from genome assembly GCF_963676685.1 of Mytilus edulis. Taxonomy (NCBI): domain Eukaryota; kingdom Metazoa; phylum Mollusca; class Bivalvia; order Mytilida; family Mytilidae; genus Mytilus; species Mytilus edulis. The sequence continues at coordinate 32,684,877 of NC_092349.1, read as the reverse complement.
TCCTCATCATGGAAATGCATGAAATAGATTGTAAACCACCGGATGTTTATCAACGAAAAAATTCTAAGATGCAGTGGTTAGTGCATTGGACTACTAACAAAAAGGTCCTGGTTCGATCCGCGTTCCAGGTAGAACATTTTAGGGACTGGATTGTTGACTGTCTATAGACACCGTTAGCGAATATGGTTTTAAGGAACGACGAAAATCCGTCGGAAGGGGACATCAAATAACTTGCCCGTGTTAAAAGAGAGCCATATCTCGTTCATGTAAAGGACACCCTTGTAGATGTAAAAAAAGAACAGGCTTATGCCGCTACTATGCAGCACTCGCACCTGCAAAGTAGAAAGGGATTAATATAAATTGCTAAATAAACATGTTTAAACTAAACCAACAATTAATTCATTAATACTGGTTCTCTGTTACTATCTAAATTTTAACATAGGGAGTGTGGTTCGCATGGTAATGGATTTTCTTCAAACTTTACACTCTTACTAGTCTTGATGAAACATACAAAACATGGCAATTCATTTGTTGCTAAACATGATGATGATGACCAGTTTTACCTCTTCTGAATATCTATAATTTTCAGCTGAAAATTGCCATTTTCAACGAACATTTTCATAATAATGATTAAAAGAAAATATTCATATACATTTTTAATCATAATTACATATACCCTCCTTTTTATGGGGTTTGCATTTGATAAAACATACCTTTTTGAGGTCATTTTTTTTTAATGCTCACCATAATGTTTAACGAACACCTGAGTAAAGGTCAACCATGAATTCATAAATACCATATTCTTATCTTATCAATTATGTTAACAAGTAATGGGCAAGTATGTCTCATTTGTTTGTTACCATGGATACAAAATGCTTAGTTTTCATTTTTTCATAACAAAAAAATTCCGAAATTTCCGAAAATTTGAAAAAAAAATGTTTTAAAACCTACTATGAAGTCAGAAAAAAGATGATAAATATACAAAATAATATAAATCAATTGTTTTAAAAACAATTATTAAAACGGTCTGTTTGCTCTGAAACAGGATTGATTGATTACTTGATAGATAGATTTATATCTTGTTCAACCAAATCGTGATGTCAACCGTTAAAAAGTGTAAAAGTGAAATACTAAAATACCGAAATAAAGATTAAAATTATCTTTCCTGGAAAAATAAGAATTTCTTAATCTGTGCATTGTAGCAGTTTAAGCCATTTATTAAAACACTAGAAAAAAGCCAACTACTAGTAGCAAACAAGAAAGCATTTAAAAAAAAAAGATTTAAAAAGAGTTTGACTTTTCACATACTATTTGTTTTTAGCCTATCCTGGGACGCAGGATTCGGACGGTATATCAAACAATTATCATCTGTCCTATAGATAAAGATCACATGTATCAGCAAATTGTTCTAGGGGGAATTTTTTATACACAGGACTTCATGAAAGTTTGCTGAAGTCGAGACGATTTGTATATGGTGTTATTATATTGTGACGTTATACATGTTATATTTTCTCTTTTCCCCGGAAAATTACGTACTTCATAAATCTGCCACAGATTAGGAGAAAACAAAAACCTACCATAAATTTGACGTTTGTAACGTCATATTTGCCATTGATTTCGAACCCGCCTTAGATTTGAATCTTACATATATATAGCGGGGTTTGTTTTTTTTTTAGCTCACCTGACTTTAAGGGTAAATAGATCTTTTCCCATCATTTAGCGTCCGTCGGCCGTTTACTTTTAAAAAAAAACTTCTCCTCTGAAACCACTCTGCCAAATTGAACCAAACTTGGCCTTGATCATCCTCATGAATTCTAGTGGGAAAATGTATCCAAAGACCGCACCCATTAACCAAAATAGCCACCATGGCTAAAAATAGAAAATGGGAGGGGGAATAAAATGTTGTTTATGATTTATATCTCTGAAACTAAAGATTTAGAACGAATATGACAGGGTTAACAATTTCAGGCTAGTCAGATTTCCCGTTGTTGGGATTCTGGCCCTAAATTGGAAATTTTAATGATTACTTTTCTGTTTTTTGGTTAATTTCTTGAATAAAATAATATATACACATAAACTGTAGCAGCAAAAATGTTTAGCAAGGTATAATATACAAATAAGTATGGTGGCCGGTTAAGTCCATTTCGCGTTTTCGCGTTTTCGCGTTTTCGCCCATCATATTATATAGGGCGAAAACGCGAAAACGCGAAGTCGAAAACGCGAAAACGCGAAATATTTTTTCTTTCCGATTTCGCGTTTTCGACTTCGCGTTTTCGACTTCGCGTTTTCGCGTTTTCGCGTTTTCGACTTCGCGATTTCGCGTTTTCGCGATTTCGCGATTTCGCCTTTTCGCCTTTTCGCGTTTTCGCCTTTTCGCGTTTTCGCGATTTCGCCTTTTCGCCTTTTCGCGTTTTCGCGTTTTCGCGATTTCGCGATTTCGCCTTTTCGCGATTTCGCCTTTTCGCCTTTTCGCGTTTTCGCCTTTTCGCCTTTTCGCGATTTCGCGTTTTCGCCCTATATAATATGATGGGCGAAAACGCGAAAACGCGAAAACGCGAAATGGCCTTAACCGGCCACCATAAATAAGTCAAATGACCAAAATTGTCAATTAAGGACCAATAAAAAGACATGTAAACAATAATAGCACAAAGCAACACTGAAATATACCAATTACATTGAATATTAAGTAAACTTAAAACGACGTCAAACGATTCTGACGATACTTGTTTTTAATTCTGAATATGTCGGCAGTAACAGTATGAATAATGTCCTATAATGTTTCAGAATATTCATAATATTATAGTTATGAATATCAAACACAGTTTATATTACAATTTAGAAGAAATGTTCGTAACAATTGATTACATTCAAGTTGTTTCAAAGAGAAAAAAATCATTGATTCACGAAATAAAGCTTTAAGGCAGTATTAGATGAAAGGTAATACTAACAAGTTTTTATTTGACATTTAAAACTTACAACATTTTTTATTAAAAACAAAAATAAATGAAAAAGTTTATAAAAATCTTAAATTCAAATATAATCAAAAATCATTTATTTTTCATTTGGAAGAGATTGTGTAGAAAAGGTTTAACTTATGTTCTTAATATTCATAAATGTACTATATAAAAACCCCATTTTTAACTGCATTATACATACAGACAGTTTATAAATATACATAATACCACATCTTTCTATATCTATGTCTACAATTTATGGAGAGAGTATAGACCTAGTGAAGACAGCTATTAATGTGTTGATACATATTTTGACGACGGTGTTACGGTCGTTAGAAATTTAGAGGGGCTAAACATGTCTAGCACTCCTTCCCCCTCTCTAACCGTGTGCACTAGTGTAATACTCTCACATATGAAACAAACTATATAAGTCATTTGAAATTCGTCTCAACTAATAAAAACGATGCAAAGCACAAAAAAGAAGCAAATTCACAAACTTGAGGTTTCACGATAATAACATCCCCACAACAACAAAGTAAAAAAAAAGATATGAAAGTACTTGCAATTTCTGGTACATATGACTGTGTATTTAGTTTGAAAAATGCATTACAACTCATAAAGTAGTATCAATCAGTAGAAACCCAACAGCCAATCCAATATCCTTGTATGCATTAATTGTAAAGACGTTATTTACAAATAAGATAACACGACTTTGTGCTATTCCAAAATACAGGTATTGACAAATTGTACAGCCGTGAATGTGATTATACATATAGTTATATAACAATAATATCAGATTAGTTTTCATTTACTGATTATGAAATCAAATATTTATACATTTATACCAATACAAACAATATTCAAATGGTCTCCTTTTAGAATAAGTATATTTAAATCATTAGTATGTCTACCTTAATCGTATCTTAGTTTCTGCGCTAAGCATAGCAAACGAGTAGTGACATATACACACCGTTAGATGGTCACAAAAGATCAAACCCATCATAAAAAAAAAACGAAAATCAAAAATGCTAAATTTCCTTCCTTGTAAAACTGAAATATCATCATCTAGGAATGAACAGGAGTGAGCAGCTATTGCCGTATATATCGACTTATTTAAATTGAGTTTCGTTATAAAGGAGTAGGTCCGGTAAGAGCCGAATTCGGCCTCAATTTTTAAGTTCAGCTGACGAAAGATTTAAGACACTTTTTAAAAACTTAAGTATTTAAGTATCTTAGTTGATTTAATAAGTAAATGTAAAAGATTTTAATTGATCATGTCATTACAAACGCTCAGATTCAAGCTTAAATATGAAATATCAAATATGCATAAAATCGTCATTTTTCAGATGTTTTTTGTCAAAAACGAAAGTGGCCGCATCCGTGTTCATCCTAAACCTTTATATATGTTATGTATTATCATCAAATACAACTTACATTTCAATATTATGGATGAACACGAATGCGGAAACCGTCTAAAATTTAAGTAAAATGCTAAAATTGTTAAGATTTCAGTAATAAAATCAACGGTACCAATTTTGTTGCACCAGATGCGCATTTCGACAATACATGTCTCTTCAGTGATGCTCGTGGCCAAAATATTTGAAATCCAAAGCATATATAAAAGATGAAGAGCTATAATCCAAAAGGTCCAAAAAGTATAGCCAAATCCGTGAAAGGAATCAGAGCTTTGCATGAGGGAGATACATTCCTTAATTTATAATAATTTCTAATATTTTGCAATAGGAAATTTTAATAACACAAACAATCCGTATTTTCATGCCAGTACAGAAGATCTGGCTACTGGGCTAGTGATACACTCGGGGACTAATAGTCCACCAGCAGAGGCATCGACCCAGTGGTAGTAATAAAATCAACGGTACCAATTTTGTTGCACCAGATGCGCATTTCGACAATACATGTCTCTTCAGTAATGCTCGTGGCCAAAATATTTGAAATCCAAAGCATATATAAAAGATGAAGAGCTATAATCCAAAAGGTCCAAAAAGTATAGCCAAATTCGTGAAAGGAATCAGAGCTTTGCATGAGGGAGATACATTCCTTAATTTATAATAATTTCTAATATTTTGCAACAGGAAATTTTAATAACACAAAAAATCCGTATTTTCATACCGAAGTACTGGCTACTGGGCTGGTGATACCCTCGGGGACTAATAGTCCACCAGCAGAGGCATCGACCCAGTGGTAGTAATAAAATCAACGGTACCAATATTATACTTGTATAAAATGCTACTAAAATTTTACAGTTCAATAACGTTTGAAAATATCAAACGGCTATGAAAGGATTACTTTGTTTATTGACCAGATTCCTAAGAATTGCCATAGCGGGCTAATAAAGGTACCTTTATTGACTGCTTCCGGAATGTTATCACATGCATTTCTGTTAATTTCCGTGACGATTATCACATGCAACTTCGTGCATTTTCGGAAATTTGATTGAATACGACAACAGAACGCGGAAAACGGCAAGTGATTAAAAAGTTGGGGAGCAAAAACGAATTAAGTTAAACATGTTTTGAAAGACATATTAAATGAGGTGACAATATTATTGAAGAACATGATAATTGTGGTGACAAAACACATAAAATGTTTGTTATATCAATAAAACAATTAAAGTAAATAATTTGTTTTGGTTGTCTGTAAATATTTTCTGAAATTGCAAAGACAAACAAAATTAAATTTTAATAGTTTTTGTCTGTATCTCTTCTGCTGAAGTATATGATAAAAAGATAATTACATGTCATTTTTCATATCAGACCCTTTATCGGCCCTCGTTCATGAAATCAGCCCTCGAGTCTGAGGCTCTTGTGCTGATATCACAACCTTGGGCCGATAAGTGGTTTGATATGAAAAATGCCATGTAATAATCTATACATATATTACGGTATTTACTTTATCAATAACGATAGATAGTCTAACGGTTGCCTACAGCTGCTTCCATCTACTATATTAGATTTATAATGGTAATGTGTGTCTAAATTACTACATTTCTGTTATGAGCACTTTATTATAAATTATATAACACCTACAAGAGGACGGAACCAAACAAGATTTTTTAGTGTTCTGTATTTGATAAGGTTAGATCAATTGATCAAAAAATGTCCTATACTGTTATTTGGTATGTTATGACTGTTATCTGACGGTAGACCGAACGGAATTTAGTGAAAGAACTTGTTTGATGTTATAACGTCATAAATCCTTCATTTGTAGCAGAAGTTGTAGAAATTCTAGTAGAAGTAGTAGTAGTAGTAGTAGTAGTAGTAGTAGTAGTAGTAGTAGTAGTAGTAGTAGTAGTAGTAGTAGTGGTAGTAGTAGTAGTAGTGGTAGTAGTAGTAGTAGTAGTAGTAGTAGTTGTAGTTGTAGTAGTAGTAGTAGTAGTAGTCGTAGTAGTAGTAGTCGTAGTAGTAGTAGTAGTAGTAGTAGTAGTAGTCGTAGTAGTAGTAGTTAGTAGTAGTAGTAGTTGGTAGTAGTAGTAGTAGTAGTAGTAGTAGTAGTAGTAGTAGTAGTTGGTAGTAGTAGTAGTTGGTAGTAGTAGTAGTAGTAGTAGTATTATCAGTAGTAGTAGTAGTAGTAGTAGTAGTAGTAGTAGTAATAGTTGGTAGTAGTAGTAGCAGTAGTAGTAGTAGTAGTACTTGGTAGTAGTAGTAGTAGTAGTAGTAGTAGTAGTAGTAGTAGTACTTGGTAGTAGTAGTAGTAGTAGTAGTAGTAGTAGTAGTAGTAGTAGTAGTAGTAGTAGTAGTAGTAGATTGTATCGTATTAGAACAAAGTAAAAGTACTAGCTTCACTTAAAAACAACAAGTATTAAATATGCAACTAATATTGTCATTGAGAAAGCAAATACAGGAATACCACAGAATAAAGCGGCACTGATATGAAGAATACAACAACATTGATGTTTCAGAGGTTTGTTTCCTGTACAATTGTCATTATTACACAATCTACAAGGCCATTTAAAAATACACGATAATACAGGCTCTCGATCTCCATATTTATAGAAACAATACAATGGGAGGAACAGAGATCCAACCAAATATGAAATGAAAAAAAATATCAGTATGAAATATACAACAAAGACCAATGGAAAAATAAAACACAAAATACAGAATAAAATTTTGCGGTCATAATACAAACGACAACAAACTCTACATTTACAATAACAATTAAATTTAGATTTGAGCCTAGTTTGACGTTGCTGACAAGTTGATATAACCCCACAGAGTATAAGTATCTTTTGCAAAGCTGGAATTTTGTGATGAATTTCCTTTGAGTCTAAAATGAAAAGCATATTTATTCATCTTAAAACTTGTTTGTCAACAAAGTATTTTGCGGAGCCTTTGAATTTTGTCGCAGAAAGCTCGATATGGGGATAGTGTTCCGTCGGCGGTTGCGACGGAGGCGTTAGCTACCTTCTTAAAAGCTTCATATTCTAATCGGCGGAAGACCTGGATGCTTAATACTTTGTATATATATGCCTCATGTTACGACGTTTCAGTCAGTCACATGTCAAATGTCATAGACCTCGTTTTAATGGTTCAGTGACTACTTAAAAATGAGTTAAGATTTTTTGTAATGTTAAATTCTCTCTAATTATAAATAATAGGATATTCATATTTGGTATGTGCGTACCTTTCGAGGCCCTCGTGCCTCTCAATTAGTGTTCACTTGACCTCGACCTTAATTTATAGATCAGTGAACACGGTAATGTTCTGGTGGTCAAGCCCATATATCAGATACTACAAGCAATATGTCTGGTATTTTCGGTGTATGTAAGAACTGTAAGGTGTACATGTCATACTGACAGGTGTCATCTGACCTGGATCTCATTTTCATGGTTCATTGGTTATAGTTAAAAGTTTTGTGTTTAGGTCTGTTTTTCTTATACTGTATAAAATAAGTCTACGTAATTGGGTGTATAGAATGACTATAAGGTGTACATTTCTATTTGACAGGTGTCATCTGACCTTGATCCCATTTTTATGGTTAAGTGGTCAAAGTTAAAGTGTTGAGTTTTTTTTGTAACACTTACTGCAATAGGTCCTCTAAATTTGATGTCTCGAAATATTCTATGAGCTTTGTCAGTCGCGCAGGTTGTATTTCACCTTGACCTCATTTTCACTGTTTATTGTCCTGTATTACGTTTTTCTGTTGTTTTTCCCAAACTATTAGCAATATGTCAACTATATTTGTTGTATGGCAGATTTGAAAGAGTTGCATGTCTGCCTGGCACGGTTCATCTGACTTATCTCGTGTTCATGGTTTATTGGTCAATGTTTAATTTGCTTGGTTAAATGTTAACATTGTATGAGAGTTGTGATAAAGATTCACATTTTGGACTATCAACATAATATTGATGATAAGTAATTATAAAGAAGGCGAGACATTTCAGCGCGTGCACTCTTGTTGCAAAACAGTTTAATTTTTCTATGTTTGATTTTCTCTTCCCATTGTTGTATGTTAATTAGATAGTCATACCTATCTCAACTCGAAATGTATACTTACGTTTCTGAAAAAGATTGAAGTATACATGCATTGCCATGCCAGTATTGTTTTGTTGATTAGAAAGGAGTAAAACAAAAATATATACTCCATCGGAAATTCAAATCGGGAAGTTCTTTATCATATGGCACAATCATGTGTTCACATACATTTAACGAACGGGAAATTAGTAAACGTAACAACTAGTTATTTGTGTACTCCTGGGTGCCTATTTAACTTCCAATGTGTTATCTCTGTAGTTCTGAAACATATATTTCATTTTTAAAATACTTACAAATTACAGAATGTATAACCTTTCCATTCTGCATCAGGGATGATGACACCGTGGCTACCACATCTTTACCATTGTTCTGGTATATCTTTGATACACAATGAAAACAAAACAATCATATCTCTTATAATTGTAATTTCAGCAATTAAATGACCGTAGAAGGAAAGCTTATAGAATCTTCTAATAATTATATTACTAATTTTAAGACTCTCATGGTCTTGGTAAAATCAATTTTGAAACAAGGTCAGCTGATTAAAATGTTTGGGTATCACTGATTAGTAGATCAGTTAGTACTATCAAAAAGTGATAACCCTATAATATACCGTTTCGTGTTGATATAGGGGCATAAGTTATAGTATATAAAACATTTCATATATTATTTTTGCAATTAGATTATTATTGAAAATAATTGAGTGTAACGATAATTCTCTTTCAACAGTCAACTTCACAAGTGATACACAACGGCCTTGAGGGATTGATTATGCGACCTTGCGTTGTTTAATGTCTATATAACGTGTTATATTATTGTTATACTTGTCTTTTTAATATAACTTTAATTTACTGTTTAGTCTGTGTTTGCTGATATCCATTACATTTGTAGTTATCTGTTCCTCTTAGTGTCATTGTTGTAATTCTTCTTGTATCTTGTTTTTCATTTTTTTCTCACACTTTTTGTCTTTTGCTTTGTATGCTCCTTCTTTGCTACACAGTTCTTTGTATTGATAGCGATTAAGATTATAACAAAATAATGGCTGTCGTACCCCTATTTCGACATTTTTATTTAGCTTGTCTGTTTGTTTTGTTCACACATCGTTTTCAATATACCGTATAGCGGGTTATTTTCGCGGGTGTAAAATTTCGCGATTTTCATTGTATAAGGTATACGAAATATTTTGGCGGTTATTATTTTGGCGGTTTCGAAACTTTTATCAATACCTTTGCATGTACACTTTTAAATTGGCGGAATTTATTTTGGCGATTTTGTTCTATCCGCGAAAATAAGCGAAAATTTACACCCCGCGAAAATAACCCGCTATACGGTATTGCAATTTTACCTCGTATAAGAGATACATTTGTAGGTTATGCTACCTGGTTTAATCCACTATTTCTACATAAATAAATGTCTGTTCCAAGTCAGGAATATAACAGTTGTTACCACTGGTTTGATGTTTTTGACCTTTTGATATTGACATTTAATCAGAAACTTTTTGCTTTGAATTGTCAACGGAGTTCAGTATTTTTTCTTCTTGATTGCATGTGTCGAGTTATGCTTTGTATCGTCGGCTTAATATAGGGTTATATATAGGAACATGTATAATTGCAAGTAGATGGTAAACCTTACAGATTAGATATTTTGTTAGTTTTGATACCTAAAGAATTATCCTTTTATCTACCATTTACGGAAAAGATGGTGGCATTATTTAATTGGATTTCGTTTGCATTAACAGAATGTAACTCAATGCATTGCACAGAAAAACACGTATGCGCATTGGCACTGTAAAACGTAATTTCATTTACTATTTTTTACTAATCATCTAGCATACCAAACCTCTCGTAATGTTAGGAGGGAGAAGCCGCGAAGAATTATACGCGTACATGCATTATCTTTGAAGAATAATATTAGACGTTAATTATTTCAAACAGTATCGCTTATTGAATAAATAGCCTACATTGAATATTAAATCGGTATATTGAGATCAATACATAGCACTAACTGAATGTGCTTTATTCATTGACGAATTTGTGTTTCTCCTTTAAATCAATATTTACGTCTATTTCACATAAATACATGCTATATTCATATTATAACATGGCATTTTTCATATCGCATGTATTATCAGCCCTAGGTTCAATACTGCCAAAAAGCCGTATGTTATGATCTTTTTATCATATGCTTCATAAACGAGAAAAAATTACCGAAAATGATTCATGTATTGATCCTTCTACGTTGTTCCAAAAATAGAAGTTTTGAAAGTGAAAAGTTCACGGACGTATGACCCCATTTAGTTCATTCGATATGAAATCTTTCTATTATATGCCTCAGCACAGAAGAACAATATTTTTATATAAACGAATCGACAAAAAATTAGTTCATATACATAATGAACACTGTTTGAAAAAGACATTTTTTTAAAAGTAACTTTCTAAATTATGTTTGAAACTATAAAAAAAAAATTTATTTGATATTTTCTTTTTTTTTTCTTTTTTTTTATTATTATTATTCAAAACAATATACGTTCCAGTATCCAAATAATTGTTTTGTTCACTACTGTAAATTAATGTTTTTCACTGAAAACGTAGCATTGAGGTGTATTTTCCGAAATTTGCCGAGTATTACCGGAATACCATGCGATAACGTTACGGAAAGGCATGTGATAACAATTGAAGCATGTGATAAACTTTTCATCAGCCCGCTAAGCACCAATTCGAAAAAATATGGAACTTACGTTAATTTAATGCTATTATCATACAGTTAAAATCATATGTAATTGAGTCTAAGTATATGATAAATCAATATATAAATATGAAAATTATAGAATAACGAAATGTTATTTTTTTTTAAATGTGTAACAAGGCATGCACTGAAACTGACCGTAATGACTTCATCTAATCCATTACGGTTTTGTGTAAGCAGAAACACGACGTCATTATTTGCATCAAATATTTTTTTGTCTGATTTGCATTTAAATTGTCTAGAATGTAAGAAAAAGTCAGGATTATATAACAAAAAAGGAACATTAAATCAATGTACCTATCACATATAACCCTTTTGCAACATTTGATCTTATAAAAGATAAAAAAAAATATCCGGAATACCTCAACCTGAATAAATTGCTCAAAGATCTTAACACATATTTCACATACACATCTGTTTAGGGTAAAAAAAAACACAGTCTGTGTCACTTTATTGAGATATTACGAGAAAACATAAACAGTATGTATTGCAGTAAATTGCATGCCAAAATGAAATGTCTCTTGTGTGATTTTCGTGGTCACAATTTTTGAAAATCCAAAACATTAAACCATGACGCGTAAAGTGAGAGGTTTAGCGCTACAAACCCAAATTTAATCCACCATTTTCTACATTTGAAAATGCCTGTACCAAATCAGGAATACGACAGTTCTTGTCCATTCGTTTTTTATGTGTTTTTTTTTTCATTTGATTTTTCGACATTCCGATTGGATTTTCCTCTGAGTTCAGGAATATGCAGGTTGTTTGATGTGTCTGGTATTTTGATTTTGCCATTCGATAAGGAACTTTCCTTTTTGAATATAAAATTCGATTTCAGCCTTTTTTGTAAATTACTTTTAAGTGAACATGTGGTTTTTTTTTGGCATGCTGTAAGAAAGCGTTAATATTAATGTATTTTAAAAAGAGTTATAAATACATAGACATAGGAAGATGTGGTGTGAGTGCCAATGAGACAACACTCAATCCAAATAACAATTTAAAAAGTAAACCGTTATAGGTTTCAGTACGGCCTTCAACACGGAGCCTTGGCTCACACCGAACAACAAGCTATAAAGGGCCTCAAAATTACTAGTGTAAAACCATTCAAACGGGAACACCAACGGTCTAATAATGATTTTCTTGATATGTATCATATTATTTGGTTAATTATTTTAAATGATCACCATCGTAAAACTTAAATACAGGTATAAACAAATACACAATATATGTTTTCCTATTCTTTTCAAAAATAAAACCAAAAGTAACGAAATTTAAAAATAAAAAAAAAAATACAATGAAGAAAAACTTATTCTTTTTCCAATTTCCAACAGAAAATCAAAATATTGCAACCCAATTTTTACAAAAAGAAAATATATATATATAATCAAAGTTATTTTTTACAGTAACACCAGCGATTAATTGTGCAGAAGCAGATCGTTATGATAATGTTTCAATTTCATACAATAAGAAACCAATATAATAAAAAAATAAATATAGTCATTATTCATATTGACATAACATCTTTTCAAACGATTACCTGCCGTCATAGGTATTTATGTTAGCGCCTATATCGAACATGTCTAATTTAACATCAAATTATGGTTGTTATTCACATATAAGTTGAATAATCCTGATCGAAAACTCAAAGCATTTTGATATATTCGATTATTTTTTGTTAATTTGATTTAGCGTTGTTGCTGAAATAAAGATTCAAACATCGCATCTTTTTGAATTAATTTGCTTTAATGCATAACCAATTACTTTATATAACAAAGGTGTCCTTAACATAGACATATATAATCTACAAATACTTCTTTTATTTTGTTTTGGTCAAATAAGAAAATCATATCGTAAATTTCGATCGATTACTAGACAACTTAAGGAGTTTTAGATGTTTCTAATCATGGTAATATTAACTTACACTTTCAGTATATTCTACAAATTGAAGATTATAACATATATCTAACAATTAGTGCAGCGTATTCGATTTTATGAATTACCAAAAGCATACATATTGACATGAATATAAAACAATAGATAACATGCATACCTCTCCATCACGCTTCCGACGAGAATTCCAGCAGGACTGTAGATATGCAAAGTGTTTCCAGAGCATTTTCTTTTCGTATATGATGTCTTTACTATCATAATTCCTTTATCATCATTAATAATAAAGTTCCTATCCTGACTGTTATCTAAAAAAAGATTTATGATCTAATATCTCGCAAGTAGTGTTTCAGTCGGTGTGTTTTCATATGTGTACTTGCATTTATCACATCCAATTGTCCGTTTGTAGAACGTCATCAAACTTTGAAAAAAGAAGATGTGGTATGATTGCCAATGAGACAACTGTCCACAGGAGACCAACAACGACACAGACATTAAAAATATACATCACCGTACGGCCTTCAACAATGAGCAAAGCCCATACCACATAGTTAGCTATGAAAGGCCCCAATAAGGCAATGTAAAACAATTTAAATGAGAAAACTTAAGGTCTTATTCATATAAAAAAAAATTAATGAAATACAAATATGTAACATATAAACAAACTACAACCACTGAATTACAGGCTCTTGACTTGGGAGAGACTATACTTTAATAATGGGGCGGGATTAAACAGTGGAACAGTGGTATTACAATACAACATAAGAACGAACTATAAAAAACAGTTGAAAAAGGCTTAACTCGTCAGATTGACAAAATTACACGTTGACGTGGCCGGGTACTTGTACATCCCACAAAAAGACATAAGGGACATATATAAAAGTACTCGCAGTTATCTGACTGCTAATTAAAAGCCACTAACAACTAATAAAGTAAATCATGCATCTAATGATCTATACCTCTAGTCGGTCCTTCGGCTAAAAAGAGTATGTGATAGGTCCTTTTCTGATTTTTTGACGGAATGGTTCACATTTGTGAGTAAGAAACAAAATGGAGTGTTTTATTCTAACGATCCAAATATTGTACGGATCTTATTGCTCTATTTAGAAAGCGATGATATTGTTTTGGGGGGATTGGTCATAGTTGTGTATGTCTAAAGACATATGAATTGTAGGTAGCATAACCTGATTTTTTGTGTTTTATTATTCAAGTCACATATAATTGAAACACAAAATGGTCATACCTTGTTCGAAAGCTTTTAATGTTTTTCATTTAACTTTATTTCAAAATCAGTTGCTGTTTTATAAACCAAGTTTAAAGATGATTTGCGGATTTAAAAAGTAAAAAGTAATGATGATAAGAGATTTTTGAGTTGTAAATTAGTTTAAAGACGTGGAATCCCTCTAGGTCAATGACAGAAAAACTTAGTAGGAATTCCTTCGGGCAAAATTTGCAAATATATTACTTTCAACACAAAATCAAAGAGGGACAAAAGATACCAAAGGGACAGTCAAAAGTCAAAGTTCCCAATACGAAGTTGGCGTAAAGATTCAGATTAAAGCATTTCTCCGCTCATGCCGCTGAAACTTATCTTCAAGCGTAGTTTTTAGTTGTATATGTTTGTTGATGGTTAATATTCAAATTAGAAAAACAAATGCAACTTTCTTTTTTAAACTGACATCTACCAGCTTAAATTTATCTATTTAAAACATCAAACTATCTTGATCCATATACATGAGATTTTTTAGAATGTTTGAACGTTAAAATATTGAAACGTTTTGAAATGACTTAATGCATGATTACAAAACAGGTCCTCGTAAGAATAAAAACAAATGGCTTTCATGGTGATTCGGCGTTATCTATCTTTCTAGTTGGGATTATATTCATCATAAAACTTCAGCTTTACAATTAAGGCATACTTTGTTTGTATTACTATAAGCATGCACAAGTATGTTGATTTACTTAACATGAGTAGTTGTTAACGGTGTAAACATTGATTGGTTCATTGTTTGATGTTTTAGATATTTCAACAGATTATAAACCACTTAAGGGAACATATATTAATTCTAGTGAGCTTCGTTCAGGCATGCTTGGAGGATGCTCCAAGCATTTTAGAGAGGCTAATATCGTTAATACACCATTACACCCCCATTAATGTCAATCAAATAGAAAAGTCATAGTTAAGAGCTTGTATGAGCTTTTTGTGAGCCTTTTATACGCCTGCAATAATAAAGTTTAACTATGTTGCCCTAGAAAATTGGTTAATTAACACAAAAATAGATACATCGAAATTTCTATTTTAGATTTTTATTATATAAAACTCTATTTTATAAATGAAGTCTTCCTTATCTTGAATGTAAAAGTGATGCCTCTTCAATAATGGTTTTAGAATTAGATCCAGTAATCTTTCAATGCGTAGCGTGGTAGAGTTACTTTTATGGATGATTGGTAGGCAAGAAATGTCTATGTTGCTAACTACATGTATTTAACCAGTACGAAATGCCTCATCTATTATTTCTAGATTGATTTTATGAATTTTCAGAAAAAGGTACATGTGTCCATGTTTTGATTTGTTATTACACTTCAAAAAAAGTTTGTAAATCTATTTCTTTTTTCCTATATAGTTTTATAGACTTGACAACAATGTTAGAAGTTATTTTCATGTAATGATAACTGTTAAGGTGACTTGTTTCTGTTTTGATGTAATCGATTTGATATAACCACTGTTGGGTTATTTTGATTGACTTTAAATTAATATGTTTTAGTTATATTAGAGCTTTTCATTCTTATGTTGATAAAATATTCCTAAACTGTTTAACCTCAAGTTTTGATGTATCTATTTTTGTGTCAATTAACCAATTTTCTAGGGCAACATAGTAAAACTTTATGATACAGTCATACAAAAGGCTTACAAAAAGCTTTTGGATTTTTGTGCTCTTAATGCTCTCCGTCTTTGTACTTGTTTGACTTTCAAACAGTTTTGATCTTAGAATCACTGATGAGTCTTATAAAGACAAAATGCGTGTCTAGCTAATCTAATTAAAGCCTAGTAACTTTGATAACTATTGTACTGTTAAATGACATAGGAAAATTCAAACCCAGACACACTTTCGAAAAAGGCATTGTTTTGCTTTCTCTATATGTTCATTGGTGAGATGGCTTTTTAGTTACTGTTTAGCTGATAGGTTAATCTTATTTTAGGTTGTTACGTTGAATAGATCATTCATGACTCAAAACCAGATTATGTCACATATTAGAATACCGCTAAGCATATGATACACACCCGATGACTCTCTGCTTCCATTATCCAGTCCTAAAAAATCGTAAAAACTGTTCATACGGTGTGATTACTATGCGACTAGCGTTTGATACAGTGAACCATCTCATGATCATATTTTTTCTATGATATTCAAGAACAAGTTAGCCTTTATCACTTGATTAAAAAAAGAGTAACAAAATATATTTTTTTGGGGCGATTTGAGACGAAGAACTGATTGACTCTTAGTGTTAAGAATAAACCCATACTACATGGATATTTTACAATTCCGAATACAGAGGGATCTAAAAGAAGTGTTGTCTCCGGACCAGTACGAGGTCACAACATTCTGATATCATATAACATGTATAAGACATTAATGTGACTTTGATAATGTTTCGATACCTGGCAATACGATGTTATACTATATTAATACATACATGACTTTGAACAATTATATTAGTTGAAAAGTTATTGAGTCCGGTGGTATCGATAGGTTAAAATATTACCAAAAGCCTGAACCGTGACTTTATATGTTATTTTCTAGACTGTTGAGCTGTCTCTTAAAATATGCATTTTTATATAGGAGTAATATTCATTTGTGTTTGTGGTTGTGGTTGTCATACATATTGAAAAGTTATCGAAGGTGCCAGTTTTATATTATTATACTCTAGACGCGTGTTTCGTCTACAAAAGACTCACCAGTGACGCTCAAATCAATAGTTAGAAACCAAAAAAGTACAAAGTTGAAGAGCCATTATCAACAAAGTTCAAAAAAGTTATACAAAATACGGCTTAGGTTATATATGCCTTGGATATAAAAAACGTTAGTATTTCAGATATTATTTTTTTTAAAGGCGTCGGGACACATCCTTTATTCAAATTGAGAGTACTGATTCCGTAAAAGTGTAAAAAGGGTAGCATATATATATATATATAATACTTTGGTATGTATTTAAAGTCTTTCTTTTGTATGGTAATGAGGCTTTCTAGGAACAAAAAAGCGATGAATTGTGCTTGGACAGGTATATTCTATCAGACAAATTCCTTTTAAGCAGTAGACATGTTTTGTTGCTGGGACGCTGCAGTGATTAACTTAAATTTGATAATCACAAAGAAAATCATTGAAGCCAATGCTTAAACATATGGCGTGTTTTTCTTTTTTACTGTATGATCGCACTTTTTATTCATATCTTATCACACAAATGTTAAATATGTTATAATAGGGTTTTTGCGGTAGAAATGATATAATGTTCATTGTATATTCAACTTACTTTTCTGATCAATGATGATAGTATCCACTTCATCAATGAGTTTAATGTAGTTAGGAAGCTTTCGCTGTAATGTTGACATTTTCCGGACATATGCAAAAATCAATCGCAATCAATACTTTAATAGGGCCTGTAATAAGATGACATTTAAACACACACATAACAAAACAAAGATAAAAACACAAACAACCCAATACCTTATAGCAATATGCAATTATACAGTCAGGTCTTCATAATAAGTGCAAGTACGATAATTTTACTGGTAGTTAAAAAAAATAAAATGAGCACTTCACCTAATCCCGTGAGTTCAATGCGGGTTTTTTTTCGGGTCCATTTCATCATGTTTATTAGATACGTTCAAAACTGAAACACATATAAGCAAAATCCAAGTGTTTTTGTTTGCCTGTTTTTGATTTTTAACGTTGTTCGTCTTTCTTCATGGCATTTATAGCAGCATGATAATGCCTTTTAAAACAGGTTGCAAAGTTTAAAGCTTAAATAATCCTCCAGATTGTTTTCCCTATACTATGTATCTATATTATATATACCGAGATTTTTTATTTTTCTATATTATGTAACTATTTCCAGATTGTTTATTTTTCTATATTATGTTACTATATCCAGATTGTTTATTTTTCTATATTATGTTACTATATCCAGATTGTTTATTTTCCTATATTATGTAACAATATCTAGTTGTTTTTTTTCTATATTATGTGACTATATCCTGATCAGATTGTTTATTTTCCTATATTATGTAACAATATCCATATTGTTTATTTTCCTATATTATGTAACAATATCCAGATTGCTTATTTTCCTATAGCATATTAATATTTGTATTAGTTTCTTACCTCAATTAACAAACACGACTAACTTTTAAAATCATTAGATGAGGAATAGGTAACCCTTTTTGAAATAACTGTATTCAAACAGTTTAATATTGGAGATAGGTATCATCAAAATTATTGATTTGTACTAAAATCAATATTGTATAATGATTAGCTGAACAATGAATAACAATGAGGTTGTTCAATTCGTAACTTCTGATATATGTTTCTATTATTCAAACATTACATTTGCATGTTCTAAATTTGTATTTGCGAACGATTAGATCATACAAGTGTGTGCATTTAAAACGGATAAGTTGAATGTCAGTTCAAAGTACATTTGACATAATATCGACTGTTTAATATATTTATTTAGTTTTTGACACTTTTGTTTCTCTCTATTAATCTTTATTCGTATTAAATGAACAGCAATAACAATGTTCTGCATATAAAGAACAAGCTAAAAAACACCAAGGAAATCAATGATAATTTCTTCTGTGTACATGTTTAGGTTCATCTTTAGAAAAACCAAACAAAAACATGTCCATTAGACCTACTTTGATACGATAACAGCCACTGAATTTTATGACTCAAATCAGAAACCAGTTAATGGAGGGCAGCGTATCAGAACATCGGATTTTATTGAGATTGGCTTGAAGACTAAAATGTTTGATTGTTTTGACCGTTATTCTGTTGGTTAATGGGTGTTTAATTTGATGTATGTTTTTTTTTTATATTAAACAGTGCAATATCACTTTACTATCAGTAAACCTTTATTGATATAGTTGACTTGTACTAAACTTATCAAATTATTAACATTATACAAAATGATAACCTTATTACGTTTATGTATTAAAGCATTCGCTTAAGTATATGTTCTAGTTGTTTTACACATCAAAACAGAACATCTTCGGGGAGCGGATTTTTTTTCAATGGGTTGAAGGGTCCTTAATTTCCGTAGGTCGGGTTGTTGTCTTTGACACATTCCCCTTTTCCATTCACAATTTTAACACATGTTGAAGCAGGTTAACAGTTTTCCATTTCGTTCTCTTCTGTCTTTTTCAAACTTATTTTTGTGCATGTTTTAATGTAAAAACACAAACTAATAAATGAAGGCAGAAAGTAGTGTACGAGATTGTTCACTCTCTTATATTTTGAGGAAAAATCATAGAAACATTCACACCTCCCTGTCAGGTCAGAGTTTTGTTTGTATATTAAGCTTGCATGCTTCAGAGTATTCCAAAAAAAAAAGTTAACATAATTATGAGTCATTCATAGTAAAGAGAGTCAGATATAACAATCCATTAAATGTTTGATAGTCATACATGTATATGTTCATTTAAGTATCGTCAATCGGTTTCGTGAGTCACATATAACCTGTATAATAAAATAAATAAAAACACAAAAAAACTGAACTCCGAGGAAAAATCAAAAAGGAAAGTCCCAAATTAAATGGCAAAATCAAAAGTTCAAACATATCAAACGAATGAATAACAACTCTCATATTCCTGACTTTACACAGGCATTTTCTTATGTAGAAGATGGTGGATTGAACCTGGTTTGGTAGCTAGCTAAACCTCTCACTTGTATGACAGTCGCGTCAAATTCCATTACATTATCAACGATGCGTAAACAAACCAAAGAGACACAGTAGGTAAAAATGTCAAAAATAGGGGTACAGCAGTCAACATTGTGTTTTCATCTTAATCCCTATATAAACATTAAAATTAACGACGAAGCACAAAAAGCCATACATCAAATTTAACATCCTAATCTTGCTTAAATTATGAGATTTTATTTATCTATGTAAAATCGACCCATAAAGGATGGAAGGTTTCAAGTACTGGTGTAAATTTGCGCGTTTGAAATTCGCACAGGTGCACATTAAATGATTTTGTCGTTCAAAGTATGACAGGATACATAACTAAGAGTCACGTTAAGTATATATTACAAAAAACAGACTTAACAGTAAAAGTAATAATAATAAAAAAAATAAGTGTGAGGTTCAAAGTATGACGAAGTACAGAGTCACGTCAAATGTATATCACAAAATCAGAATTAACAGTAAAAGTAGTATTAATAAATAGAATAGTTTTGTCATTCAAAGTATGACGAGATACATAAGTAATAGTAAGATTAATAAATCAAATAATTTTGTCGTTCAAACCACTGAATGATTAAAGGACAACATTATTCATTTATTTAAGCCTACGGTAATCGCTAACAACAAAAATAAAAAGCATTGCTATGCTACCAATGGCAACATATTCCATCTCTACAGATGTCATTCTACGATCGTTTGCAGATCGTCTAGCTTTTATTCAAGCAGACGTCAAATTATTTTGAACTCTTAATTGTACCAACATTTCTCTCAACTCTTCATGCTTCAGGGGGTTAAAAAGTACTTAACATCAGTATGAGTCGAGTCGGTCAGAATTAGGATAGACACATAAAGCAATTAACTTAATGATTTATAGTTAGAGTTATTTGTTTATTTAAACCTACGGCAATCGCTAACAACTACAAGACAAAAAGGCATTGCTATGATACCAATGGCAACATAACCCATCCCGACAGATGTCATTCTTCGATCTTCTGCAGATCGTCGTGCTCTTATCCAAGCAGACGTCTTATTCTTTTGAATTTTTAATTGTTCCGACATTTCTCTCAACTCTTCTTGCATTAATTGTTTAAGTTCAGCAGTCGTATAAGTGTGACTCCCTGTTGATTGGTCTATTGACTGAGAAGAACACTGACATCTACACCAAGACTGTGATTCATTTTGACCTTTCGATGTTGAAGTGAGGACTTCTGCAAATGTGTTTTTTGCAGCATAAACTGTTGTGTATAAAGTTGTTGTTTTCTTTAACTCAATGTCAGACGACACAAATGTGGTAAATCCTGTAACATGATTCATAAGTATAAGAACATTATAGATACAATGTCAGTTCCTGATATGACTCTACCTATTTCATAAAACATATTGTTTTCTAAATTTCGCAAGGCTTAAATAAAAGAAGAACAAATTTCAATAAGTAAATAAGTCGGTTAATTTTGAATGAGAGATTAAGAAATAAGTCAATACTTCAACATTCACAAAGTAATATATATATAATTTAGTTTTTGGAATGAATTGGACCTCCAAATTATCTTTAGTAACGTGTATCAGAAATTAAGCAATTTCCACCACATCATGTTACAAATAATATCCATTATATCCTGATGAGCATTATGTAACCATTAATCATATATAGTCGGTTCTTTTATATTTGTATAGAAAACGAATTAAAACAAGGACCTTTCTGCACGAAAATGAAACAAAACATGTTCAAAGATGTTTTTCCACAGTATATTCATTTTAAAGCCTGTACACTTACTGTATTCAAGTTTAAAAAGTATTAATAGGAAGGTTGTTTATAAATGCATTGACGCATATCATTAATTTGACATTTATAACAATAGTATTCGAGTTTTAATAAAGCACTAGTCATCATCTATTTCAAACGATACCAGTATGAAAATAAGTGACATGGTAAAGCAATGTTCGTATCCTCATATTGATAAATACGACCATGCGTGCTATTTGTTAATATCTAAATATGTATGATAAACATATACACATTTACCGTTTTCGCTACAACAATGGCAGCTCCCACAACCTGAAAAGTTGATGTTATTACCATACGTATGTACTCTACCATTTCTTTCACAGACTTGTACCTCACCATATGTTTTCATCTCGTCCAACTCTATTTCTGTATAACGGTGACATTTCCATAAACCTATTATTAAACGATTTAAAACAGAATTATCTACGTGAAGAATGATACCTATTACTGGAAATTAGTTTGATATGGACATTTCTACTATAACATGTTTAATCCACAAATCTATATATGTAGAAGTCGACGATAAGTTCATATAAGTCTCTGGTATTTATATATAAAACTTGTACTTTTGAAGCCTTTAACACTTTGCACATTACAATGGTCACATTTTAATTGCGTCTTGCAAACCTCAGCAAATCAATTCTTGCTAATACAACAAGTACAGGTGTTAATTAGAAATTGACGCATATTGAAAATGTAGCATTCATTCATAAACAATCACTATTCAACATTTCATAGTGACTAGAACGCTTTTAACCCAAATGGAATATCTGTTTCACAAATGACAACGCCAAAAAAATGAAAAAGACAAACAAACAATAGTACATATGACACAACACAGAAAACTAAAAAATAAACAACATGAACCCCACCAACAACTAGGGGTTTTCTCAAGTGCTCCAGCAGGGTAAGCAGATCCGCTTCGAATGTGGCACCTGTAGGTTTAAAAGCGTTCTAGTCACTATGAAATGTTGAATAGTGATTGTTTATGAATCGTTAAAAGATATGTTTCAATTGCCTTAACTACCATCGTGCTCTTCTCTTCTCTTCATGTGCATGTTACCTACCATATTATACTTATTAACGGGTTTGTAATAATATGAGCGACACGACGGGTTTTACATATTAAGCAAGATCTGTTACCACTCAGATCATTAAAGAAATGATAAAACAACCCGGTGGGATTTAAGTGCTCGGTCATTAGTTTTTTATGTTGTGCTTTATATGATGAAGTTTGTTTTTTGATTTTTGTTGTTTGTTTTTTTTTTTTTTTTTTTATATTTTTTTGCTATGATGGTGTCACTTTGTCTTATCATATTCTTGACATTCTAAATATTGTCTGAATATGTCTTGACACATTCTTAACAGTCTTAAATATGTCTTGACACTATCTCAACAGTCTAAATTTCGCCTGAAATGTGTACATACTTTTTTTGCACTGTTTATGACATTTTATTGCTGTTATATTCTCCTTTTCATTATGGCTAAGCTAAACTTTGAAGAATCAAGGATTAATTTGGTATAGTAAGATACCCTCGTTTGTGCACCCAAGTACCCTAAATAATCTCCATATAGTTTCATTTTGATTTATTTTAATTAAACGTTTAATTACTTGTTTTCACACGGAACATAATTTGAAGTAACTGACAGACAGCATTTTGTTATTTGCCATACGCATTTTGCTTTACTAAAATAGGTGTTTTGAAGGAAGTGTTTAAAATGTAACCATGAACTCTCTGTTGGACCCACAATTCATCTTTAGGTTTAAGTGGCTAAATGAAGAGGGAGGGAGGAGGGGGTTGTGTAGGTCAAATAATTCGTTCTCAACTTGATTCAAAAACCTTATCTAGTTTTTATCAAGTGAAAGAGCTTTTCCCCACTAAAATGATTTTACTTCAACTTGAATATTTAGATGTTGTTTGAACTGTTTAATTTGTTTAATTCTTGTGAATTTCACGTGAACAAAATAATTGTGTTTTAATGTAAATTTGACATGAGATTCATGTGCAACTCACATTAATTTATTTTACGTGAGTTTCACGTATAACCTCGTTTGAAGTGAAATTCACGTTAATTTCACGTGAGATTCACATGAATTTCAATTCACGTGATATCGATTGTAATAAAATTGGATTTTCAAATATTTTGGCCACGAACATCAATGAAGAGACATGCATTGTCGACATGCGCATCTGGTGCAAGAAAATTGGTACCGTTAATTTTATTACTACCACTGGGTCGATGCCTCTGCTGGTGGATTATTAGTCCCCGAGGGTATCGCCAGCTAAGTAACCAGTACTTCGGTACTGGCATGAAAATACAGGATTTTTTTATGTTATTAAATTTTGCTGTTACAAAATATTATAAATTATTATGAATTAAGGAATGTATCTCCTTCATGCAAAGCTATGATTGCTTTCACGGATTTGGCAATACTTGTTGGACCTTCCGGATTATAGCTCTGCATCTGTAATAAGCTTTGGATTTCCAATATTTTGGCCAGGAGCATCACCGCAGAGACATGTATTGTCGAAATGCGCATCTGGTACAAGGCAATTTGTACCGTCAATTCTATTACATGTGTAATAGTTGATTGTTCTTTTTTGAAGGAATGTAATTTATTCCTGACTTGCTTGTATTTTTCATCAGTTTTAAACCGAAGTTTATTTGTTGTGATTGAAATAAATAAATAATATTACAAGTATAGTATGAATTATGGAAATAACAACAAAGACAGATAATCTGTATAAACTATTGAAATTATCTAAAATGAATAAAGATGACATGAAAAGTATGCTTTTGATATGAAAAAAATCATTAGGACTTCATGTTTAACACGACTTCACGTTTTAGTTTCGTATTGATTTACAATTCTATATTTGATTGTTTTCATTTCAAAGAACATACTATATAATTCATTGTTTTTGAGCATCAACTATAAAATAATAAACATTGGAAGGTGTATGATATAATTGCAATGAACTTCAAGATATAAACAAACTATGATCCTTTGATGGAATAAAGAAATTCGTAGATTATGGTTTTGAAAGTAAGATTAAAACTCTAACATTTCAAGACTTATTGAATTCACTTTCTTAGTGTCGTATACATTTCCCATTGCTATATTTGATATACAATGTACAATGTATTTGATTTCATAGAACATAATTCATAATGCATTAGAGAAGAGTATCAGGTTTTATAAGTTACTAGCCTAAAATCCTTGAATATGAGATATTTTCTAGATGAAACATGCGTAATCTTTTGAAAATCTATAAAAGTTACAAGAATATACTCATATTTTAAACAATTCCATAGATGAAGTGTACAATGTATTTGCTTGTAATAGTCAAAAAGGTAAAAGAATAAAAAATGTTATCTAAATAGTGTAACGTTGAGTCTGGTCAAAAACAAATCATTGTCTCATCTGATCGATGTTTTTTTCACAAAACATTAAGCGCCAGCTTTAATTTTCTAGTTTGTTTTTTTTTCAAATTGGACATAGTTGTAAGACCTCTCGTTTTGAATTTACCTTAGGGTTTGGTTTATATTTTGTAATTTTTTTTTTAATATTCCTAGAGTAACTGACAATGAGCTGTGTTTGGCAAAACTTTTAGGAATTTTGGTTCTCAATATTTTACTTCGTACTTTATTTGGCCTTTTTAACTTTTTTGGATTCAGCGTCACTGATAAGTCCTTTGTAGACGAAACGTGCGTCTGGCGTATATGCTAAATTTGGTCCTTGTAAATGTGATGAGTTTATTTACTTAAAATCTTAATTTGATATTTAAAACTATGTAAACATGTTAGATATATCATATTTTCAATTACAACAATGTTCAATTTGAACAAAAAGAACTACTATAAAATGGCAAAATCAAACGCTCAAATACATCCTACAAATAGAAAAAAAGTTATCCTAATCCTGACCTGCAAATGTTTGCACGTGTCCTACGTCAGGAATCTGATGCACAGTAGTTGTCTTTTGTTTATAATTCATACGTGTTTCTCGTTTCTCGTTTTTGATATAGATTAGACCATTGGTAATTACATATCACAATTGATACGTTATTCACGTGCTTGTTCACACTATACGGAATTCATATATAGGAGTATGCTCCTTACGCAGAAATTGCTCCAACGAATTTATTGATCCATACGATGTGTCTTTAACCAAACTAGCTAAGGACATTTTTACCACATGGTAGATTGTGGTTTGACATTATGTCGTCTAATCTTTTAATTACAAATAGTTATCAAAAGTACCAGGATTATAATTTTATACGCCAGACGCGCGTTTCGTCTACATAAGACTCATCAGTGACGCTCAGATCGAAATAGTTAAAAAGCCAAATAAATACAAAGTTGAAGAGCATTGAGGATCCAAAATTCCAAAAAGTTGTGCCAAATACGGCTAAGGTAATCTACTCCTGGGGTAAGAAAATCCTTAGTTTTTCGAAAAATTCAAAGTTTGGTAAACAGAAAATTTATAAAAATGACCATATAGTTGATATTCAAGTCAACACCGAAGTGCTGACTACTGGGCTGGTGATACCCTCGGGGACGATACGTCCACCAGCAGTGGCATCGACCCAGTGGTGTAAATAGTTATCAAAAGTACCAGGATTATAATTTTATACGCCAGACGCGCGTTTCGTCTACATAAGACTCATCAGTGACGCTCAGATCGAAATAGTTAAAAAGCGTGACTTATTCCCGATTGTGACTGTTTTGCTGAATGTGAATTCGCATTTCTATAAGACGTGTTACGGTACTTGTCTATCCCAAATTCATGTATTCAGTTTAAATGATTAATGTTATATTTGTAATTCTCATCGGATTTTGACAAATGTGTTGACGTCTTTTTTATTATATTTATGTACTATGGAAAGAAAAATTAATCACCGCCTTCATTTATTAGATTTAATTTTGTTCAACGAAAATTTACGTTTGAAGTTGGATTAATAGCAAACTGGACATATATATATATTATAGTTAACTGCTATTAATAAGTAATGCAATATGTATTGTGTGTAAGTGTAATATCACTATTTAGTTCTAATATAATCTTAAATCAATCCTAATTTTATCTTACTTTTGAATTACGGTTTTTAAAATGGGACTTAATATTTATGCCTTTTCGCCATCGTATGTGACGTCATTTTTATGATTTATTGCGTTGAGGCCTGGACTGAGTCGGGTGTGTCTATTCTGTGTTGGTCTAAGCATTATGTTTTCGGGTTCAGTTTTCTGTAATTAGTTAATACTTCAGTTTCATTATGCATATCTCTTTTATATTCATTTGATAAAATTTACTGTTTGCAATAGCATTAATTGTTCTAAATGATAAAGATGTTCTTATCCCAAGCATAAAAACATAGCCGTATTTGACACAACATTTTTCAACTTTTGATCTTCAGTGCTTTATAACTTTGTACTTTCTGTTTACTTTCGATCTTTTATATCTAGACGTCATTGGTGAGTCTTATGTGAACGAGGCGCGTTCTTCGCGTATTGAATTTTAAACCTGATATGCATTTTGTAATCTATTAATAATGTTTCTTTGTCTAATATCTTCTCCTTGTTATTTGTATTGTAGTCCTGTAATATTATGTTGTCATGTCAATGTTATATTTAACATGGCTATTAAAATGCGAGGTTTGGCATGCCACAAAATCAGATTCAACCCACCATTTTTCCCCTTAAAAAATGTCCTGAACCAAGTCCTGAAGATGGTCATTGTTACATTATTGTTCGTTTCTGTGTGTGTTAATTTTTGACGTTGCGTCGTTTGTTTTTTTTTCTTATTTTTGAGTGTAAATTCACATTGCGATCAGACGTGTCACGGTACTTGTCTATCTTAAATTCATGTATTTGGTTTTGATGTTATATTTGTTTTTCTCGTGGGATTTTGTCTAATGCTTGGTCCGTTTCTGTGTGTGTTACATTTCAGTGGTGTGTCGTTGTATATTTAATGCGTTTCCATCGGCTTTAGTTTGTTACCCCGATTTTGTTTTTTGACCATGGATTTATGAGTTTTGAACAGCGGTATACTACTGTTGCCTTTATTTTTCCCGTTTGAATGGTTTTACACTAGTAATTTTTGGGGCCTTTTATAGCTTTTTGTTCGTTGTGAGCCAAGGGTCCGTGATGAAGGCCGTACATTGACCTTTAATTGTTCAATTTTATAAATTGTTACTTGGATTGAGAGTCGTCTCATTGACTCTCACACCACATCTCCCTGTATCTATTGTTATTGTTAAAGGCATGTATTAATGTAGACAATGGGTTATCAAACCGGATTTCCTAATTAGCTAAAACTCTTACGTTATCAAACAATTAGTAATTAAGTATTCGATTGATATTCGTTGAGAACGATCTTTATTATAAGAAAGTGTTTCAGTAAACTCCGTGTATGTGACCACATTTTCCATGTTCTTTAATTGATAAGGTAAATATATTTACCGTGAAAATAGATTTTGCAAACTAAATTATGATCTTGAAATGAGAAACATGTTCTCTTGAAGTGTAGTATACATAAAATATTGGATCTATTTACCCAAAAAAAAAAAACGATGAGAAGATGAATGTATGTCATTTCTAGAATGACCCAAAAATATTCAATATATAAACCCTATAACAACAGAAAATTTTAAACGAGTCAGCTTTTTTTTTGAAACAGCAATTAGATCTTAGGAAGCAGCTTAATTGTTGATGCTTGTTTGTTTTGCTTTTCTTGTGAAAATTACTCAAAACAAAATTGAGAAAGGAAATGATGAATATGTCAAAGCGACAACCACCCGACCATAGAGCAAACAACAGCCGAAGGCAACCAATGGGTCTTCAATGTAGCGAGAATTCCCGCACCCGTAGGTGTCCTGCAGCTGGCCCCTAAAAATATGCATAATAGTACAGTGATAATGGACGTCATACTAAACTCCGAATTATACACAAGAAACTAAAATTTAAAATCATACAAGACTAGCAAAGGCCAGAGGCTCCTGACTTGGGACAGGCGCAAAATTACGGCGGGGTTCAACATGTTGATGAGATCTCAACCCTCCCCCTATACCTCTAGCCAATGTAGAAAAGTAAAAGAATAACAATACGTACATTAAAATTCAGTTCAAGAGAAGTCCGAGTCCGACGTCACACAAAGATGTAACAAAAGAAAATAAATAAAATGAAAATAATACATAAATAACAACAAACTACTAGCAGTTAACTGACATGCCAGCTCCAGACCTCAATTAAACTGATTGAAAGATTTTGTCTTCATCATATGAATATCAGGTACAATCCCTCCCGTTAGGGGTTTAGTATTATACTATCATAAAATATATGAGAAGAACATAACCCGTGTCACGCCAACAACTGTTTTTTAGAAATAAATGTGTTTAGTTCCGATGCAAAGACCCTATCAAAAGTTCATATAAGATCAGGAAAAACAATGTATTTGCAATGTTAAAATGGTCAGCATAAATAATTGCAGAAAACAATATCAATTATATTATATAGTAAACCCTCCATTCTTAATATTTATTCTGTTATATATATAATGGACTTACCACCATGTACAAGTACAGTCATATGACAGAAAAAAGAAAAAACGTTGACAAACATATTTCCAACTGCAAATAATATTCTTCTTTTTAAATATTGATCATCATTATACTTGCTGATATACATGGATTTTTGTTAATGAAGTATATCTACACACGTTGCTATTCCAACATCAATCGAATAAACCTATTACATTACTATATAATTGTCTATTCCTTGACACAATACATTATACCTAAATCAAACTTGGCAATAAATGGAAAAGCAAAGTTTTTAACATAATTCGATTGAGATGTTTAGTTTTTGTTTAACTTCGTGTGACTCGGCACCATACACTTGGTTATTCCTTCGCTGTATGTCTATAGTAAAAATGCGTGTACAGTTCTAAATGTATCACGTGACTCTACTTTTAAATGGCTGCAATTAGTCGTAAAGTATACTTGTATATGTAATATGTGTCTTAGTATTATGAAAAATTTTCCAAGACCGCAACAAGACTTGAGGTATTTGTAACTGTAATCATTAATCAGCTTTAAGCGATTTTCAAAGTTATCATTGTAAGCATTAATCAGCCAAGAATATGAGTACATGTTATTTAATTTAATCGACTACTTTTCTAAATACCTTGTAATCCTGGATACTATCGGTTACATTCTGATTACAAGAAGAATCAAATAATGGGTTTATGCTGAATATTGCATGTCTTAAAATTAACAAAATAAAACTTCTTATTTATATTTGATAAATTTTTAACTTTTTGAAATATTTTGACATTTAATAACTCGATTTGAAATCCAGCAATACCCAATTCTCACTTTTTATACATATCAAATAACTGTCCACTATCGCAAAATTCAAATATAATCAACTGGTGGTATTTTAACAGTTTGTCCCATTACAGATAATTGGTTTAAATCTCACTTGGTAAATTAACCGCCATTAACAAATTACTATTGAAATATAAATCTGGTGTGATATTTATCAACTGATTTAACAAAAGGTTTTGATCATCATTCATAGCGAGGCTCATCATCAAATGATAGCAGTTACTGTATATGAAAACACCGCAATTTATATTCAGAAATGTAAACTGTAGGAATGTAAGAAAAATAGCTATGTCCTTCTTAATATATATATATATATATATCTATAACTAGTTACTGGATAACCATATTTCAATTTCAATATTATAGGTTTTTTTTCAAACAAAAATGTATGCGATAATGTCTATTGATACAACATCAAATTCTGTTCTGATATATTTAGTTTTTTTCTTGTCAGATCTGGAGACATTCCGTTTGTATAAAATCTGTGGATATACAGAGGTCCATTTGATAAGTTTCACTTAAAATAGTAGACATTTACCCTGTTGTTGTTTGAAAACTGTCCTTGATATATACATTGCATAAACTATTTTGTTCGAAATTGAAAAAAAAACAAGGTTAGCAAAAAACGTTATTTGGTCTCTAAAGGAAAATTTTAAATTTAAAAATTATACCACATGAAAAAAATCAGGTATTTCATATGGAATGCTATAATTCGAAGGATTACATAAAATAAATAATATCACCCATCAAAAGTCATATTTGTATATTTCATCAATTCGGTATTTGTATATTGAAATATATAATTATAATTCTAATAACCTTGGTCATTTTCCTAAATTATTTTGGCCGGTTTGACAAACATGTCACGTTTAACACAGTTATAATTGAAGGTTACACTTATCACAATTTGCTGATTCAGCAAAAAGTTAGACTATATAAAACATTGCTTTGTATAGTTTGTGCAAGTGGCAAATACGCTTTTAGAGTAGTAGCAAAGAAAAAAATGATTTTAATAAACTGAAAAAAAGTACAAAAAGTATATGTTAATTGGAACTTTAAAACACTGACATAAAGGACCTGATAAGTGTGTATGCAACGCGGTGTATACATTTATAAAATACTGGTGTTATATAACAAGGTAGAAATGTTTATCAATTTGTTAAAATAAAAAAGATTGTTGATTATTTCAATATAACACTCATCGTTTTTTTCAAGTTTGTAAATGAAAAGTATATAAGTGACAGTGTCGGTTTGTAGCACATATTTTCCTATTTTACACTTCAATTTTTTATTCTTTTTTAAAGTTTATTTTAAAAATGTAATCGTATAATAAATTTGGAATTCAAATGCTGCGTTTTCGTGTACTCAGTATTAAAATAACACCAATTATAACATATCATCATTTGAAAACGTATGGAAAGCTTAAAGTTGTTGATGTCCAGTTAATACAATCGTAGTGTAAATTGTGTGTCGCATTTGTTTCCTGCTTGAACTGTTAACAATGGTTAAACATGTGTATTGATAGAAAACAAAGTGTTATATTGGGTAACTGCAAATTTTTTGTTTGTTTTTGTTTGGTGTATGGCATATTAATAAACCATTGTTAAACTATGTTTTGGTATGTAAATACAATCTTGTGAAGTAAATGTAAGTAAAGATCAAAATACCCTAATCAATACTGATTTAAAATTACATGAATTTATTAGTTCGAATATGCAAACGAAAATCTTTTGATATAGGTCATAACTAAAAATGTCATTCTTTCATGACTGATGGATAGATATAAAATTGCCATAAGGTACCAGTCTTTTTATTCTTTGTGGCAAGACCCCCTTTTTTCCGATTAAATCACAATTTCACATTAGTACATACATGATATGAACATGAATTTTTTTTTCTATGTAGCATTTTTTATTTTTTTATTTTCAAAGATCAGCTGTTTTGCATGTAAGCCTATGGAGCAGTCAATTCTAAGACTGCAACCATAAGACAAGATGTTAGTGGTTGTTACAAAACCTATCAAAGTTGGTACACTATAATAAAATCCGTCGCGTAAAATTTTTACTGACATTCTTTGCTGTTTTGCTGTGATTTCATTAAATAAAATCGTAATTCTACTTTTATGTTTAGTGGCAGTAAAATTTGATTGAACATGTTTTAATTTAACATTAACTAATGTTTTTAAAGGGAAAATAAAGTTGAAAAAATGTCTTCCACCTTATCATACAGTGTTTTGTGTTAATATTACATCGATAATGAATGCACACCAAATATTCTTCTGTTCGCATGACTTGTATGTTTGCCAAGTGTCAGATATTTGTTGATTTTAACAAAGATATTTGTCCGACAAATTGTAAATATATTTGATGATTGTGATATATTTGTTTACAAACAAAGAAACAAGTAAACTATTGGTAATTTAATTTCGGTAAAGTCTGCAAATTTGTATAATGTTGTAAAGCAAATATATATACATGTATATCATAAGCAAGTTGTGCACAAAAAAGTATTTATAGTGAGTTAAAAAATATAACAGTATTTTTCTGCTCGTTATGATATCAGAAATTGTTAACCAAAGGAACCTCCCCGTGAATTCAAAATTAAGTGCCAATAATTAGGCTTTTCTTTTTGAACGAATACCCATCATAATAGTTTACATTTACCATACATGTTTCGAAGT
Organism: Mytilus edulis; assembly: GCF_963676685.1. Taxonomy (NCBI): domain Eukaryota; kingdom Metazoa; phylum Mollusca; class Bivalvia; order Mytilida; family Mytilidae; genus Mytilus; species Mytilus edulis. The sequence continues at coordinate 32,651,983 of NC_092349.1, read as the reverse complement.
AACAATCATGTAAGATGAACATTGAAAAATCGAAATTATTATGCACTGAACATGCTAAAACCAATGATGTTTATCTTTGTTAACCCTGAAGTGTGTTGATTTAGAAACAAAAACAACTGGTATCACTGTGCTTTGTAGAACAAGATGACGTGTTCGAATGAATATGTACTGTTCTGTGGAATCTGGATGGTTGGTGTTTTTGCAAATCATATATCAGGTATGAAAATATTCAGATGGTTTATACAAACAACACAAATGTAAATGCTTGTAACCAAAAAGATCGAAACAAATTTACCAAAAGAAAATATAATGCGTCAAAGTTGATATATTGACGGTTCGGTGCTATATTGAACACATTTCATAAAACCCCTGGGTATCTCATAAGAGCAATATGTGTGAGTATTTGTGACGATACCCTAATAAGTGGATATCCAAGCAATTAACAAGACTAAGTCACAAACAAATAATAAAAATCATCTCCATTGTTCTATTTACATCTTTCACAATTTTTGTTTTGAAATTACAAGCTTTTTAACATGGACAATACACGCACACGTATAAGTAATGTCTTATATAGAATCAAAGCAATCTTGATGCGTGTATATGTTAGTTTAGATAAAACTGGCTTTGAAAAAAATACGATCCATTATATAGACCTAGTATAGATTGAGAACCTTTCCGGAAAGTATGCATGCGATCAAAATTTATTTTGTCGGTAGAAAATTGGCCTTCATACTAAGAGAGAAAAAAATCATTGTACTGTGATTGAACCTAACTTAAATCAGCTAGTTATGTATCTTTAGTTTATTTGTGTTAACTGTCTTGAATAAATCATATTTGTAAACGTAAAATCGTAACAATTTATCAATAGTTATTCAAAAACTAATGATTTTTCCTGTTCTTCCATTAAGCAAAAGAATGTCTGCAAAATCAAATGGGTTTGGCTTATAATGGAACTGTAAGTAAAACAAACACTGGACGTAATTGCAAAAGTTGGGAAGGAATAACTCTTGATGGTGAATTGCAAACAGCTAAACACAACTATTGCCGAAATCCTGATGCATCCTCTAACAGACCTTGGTGTTTTACATCTGACCCTGAGAATCCTGATGTTTTCTGGGAATTTTGCAGTATTCCGTTATGTGGTATGTAGCATATTTCGTCAGACTCTAATATATTCTGGAAACATTGCAGTATTTTCTTATGTGGTAGGATACTGAAGTATGTCTTATTTGTTAATATTTTCTATTTTGCTTTCTCTTTATTGGCTGTTACTTTACAAGTTGTGAGAAGTTGGAAATGAGATTTGAAATGATATATCATGTTCAAATTATTAAGTATAACAACATTTACAGCAGAAGTCATTGTATTTATTTTTAACCCTATTAAATGGAACTTTTGCAATAACTTAAGTAAATTATAATAGATAATCAAAGCAATCTGTGTGCGTGTAATAGTCTCTAATATACTTTAAATAATACGCTACATTATATAGACCTACATGAAGCATAGTTGGACAACCTTTCCAGAATGAATGCATTCGATTAACATGTATCTTGATTGAAAGAGATGCACCTTAATATTTTAGAGAAATACAACGTTATTATACTGTATATATGCGCTTAACCTTACTTAGATTGGTATGTATCCTTAGTTTATTTGTATTGACTTTCTGAATTGGTCCCTTTTTGTCAACTTATAAATGTAACACTTTATACTTTTTTTTTACTTATTTAGAATAATTAAGTAAAAAAATGTATTTATGTTCCAATAAAGCAAAAGAATGTCTGGAAAAGACGAAGGGTTTGGCTTATGAAGGAACCGTAAGTACTACACGCACTGGACATAATTGCAAGAGCTGGGAAGGAATATCCATAAATAACGAAACACAAACAGATCAACATAACTATTGCCGAAATCCAGATGACGACCCCAACGGACCTTGGTGTTTTACAACTGACCCTGATGTATTATGGGAAGAGTGCAGTATTCCGTTATGTGGTAGGTTGGTTGCAGATTTACCTCTGACTCTGATATATTCCGGGAATATTGAAGTATTCACTTATGTTAAGGATGCATAAGTATATTTTGTTTGACTATTTTCTGTCTTTCACTCTCTTTATTGGCTGTTACTTTACAAGTTGTGAAAGGAGGTTTGAAATGATAACACTATGTTAACATTATTACGTATAAAACATTATAGCAGAATTCTTTATTACTATTTTTTACACCTAGTCTAATAAATTATTTGCCAGGTGCTCTACATTTTTATTTTACACAGAAACTTGCTTATTTGGGTTTATGAAAGATAAATATGATTGTTTAAAAGACTCGTATGAAATAAGTTCCAATTTATTAAGTTCAAAGCATTCCTTCGAAACATTTACGGGCCTCATCACGAGTTGGTTGACCATTGCTAAATATTTGTTTCACAGTTGTGAACGTGAATAATAATGTGAGGCCTGTTTAAATAAATGTGGTAAAGGGCGGTAGGAATTTGAGTTTGTCAGTCTTCAATGTTAGCATTGTGATGTGTTTATTGATGTTTCACTTTTTGTTATTTAAATTTTCAGTTTCTTTTTGAAACTTTGACTTTAAATGTCCTTTTTGCATATCTCGCTTCTTTTATTTTATGTTATTTTCTATGGATATTCTAAAGCTCCATATTGGAGTATAATTGACTCAGTAAAATTTGACAGACCTGAATTTTAGGATGATATGAAACTAAACATCCGGTAATTTGAGTTTTTCCAATTTTTACAGATTGTGGCAAAAAAATTTTAAATCTCCTAATGTGAAATCAGCTAAACGTATTGAAAATTGCATTATATTGTCGTCCTCATCATATAGAATAATTACATATTTTATCATTTTTGTGGAAACATTAGGAAATATTTTGCAGTAACAAACATGACAAACGTGTTAAAAGTTAGCATTTTTAACCATCAATCAAAATCTTGAAATGTTACTACTAAATTGCGGTCTCCAACCATAGAATATGGCTTTAGCGTTATGACGTAGAAGCAAGGAGTTAAAATGAGATAACCGTGGTGTAGTGGTTAGCGCATCGGACTATTACCACAAAGGTTCTTGGTTTTGATTCCCGTCTTGGATGAAAATTTCAGGGACAAAATTTTCGGCTTTCCTTTGACACCATTTGAGAGTATGGTCTTTAGGAAACGATGATAGTCCGTCGTAAGGGCACGATAAATGTCTGGCCCATGTTAAGAGAGAACCATATCTCTTGCACATTAAAGACTTCCTTGTAGATTTTGAAAAGAGCAGGCTAATGCCGCTACAAGGCAGCACTCGAACCCCCAAAGTGGAAAAGGATTAATATAAGTTGCAAAACTTGTTTCCCAATCCACTATAAATAAATATTTTTAAACTAAGTAGTCAAAACAAAATAATAAAATAATCGTGGAAGATGTCATAATAATTTAGCTGCAATATATAGTGCATTATTAAATTTTTAATATCTCTATTAATCTGAAAGTCTTGTTTTCAGATGACGTTGATATAACAACAAAACCAGGTAAGACCGACAAGAAAGATTAAATGGATATACAATGGCTATTAACAACTTTTCTTAGGATTCGTAAACCTTTTGGTTTTACCCTTGTTCTCCTTCTTGTAAAGTTTTGTTTTAGTTATATCGAGGCAACATGAACGTGTGAAGCCTAGAATTGCCAATAGTATGTTCATAACGAGTAGGAAATTAATATTGTTTGATATCAACTGAATTTATATTATTTCAATATCAAAATAATCGCACATTTATTGAGTTTGATTTAATGTTTTTAACCATAACACTGATAGTATATGTTTTACTGGTGAAACTGGTTTAATGGTTTAATGTAACTTAAACAATGTAAGCATTTCGCATATGAAACTCGTTATCATTGATCAGATATAACTAACCATAGTTTAAAATACACTTAAGTGGGATACGTTACTGACGTAAAGCACAGTTACATACATGTACGCGTCTGATACCCTAAATTAAACTTCAATTTTCACAACTGTTTTTATTTATTAATGATCGGCACACACAGGATCTATAACTAGACATCAATGGCAAGATCTATAACTAGACATCAATGGCAAGATCTATAACTAGACATCAATCGTCACTTGTACTATTGGTTAACAAATCACTAATGAATCCCGAAAAATAATAACGCAATTAATATAAATTTACAGTTACAAATTGATACGATTAAAATTATAAACCTTTATTAATCATTGTGCGAATTCTGCTTGTATTTTTTTTTTACCAATAAAGCAAAAGACTGTAAAGATAATCAGCTAGGTGTGGATTATACTGGAACAGTGAGTACAACAGACACTGGTCGAACCTGTCAATATTGGTCAGATTATTATCCCCATTCACATGATTTCACATATGAATTAGCAGACCAAGATAATTATTGTCGAAACCCTGATAATGAACCACTAGGACCTTGGTGTTATACAACTGACCCTGAAATCAGATGGCAATATTGCACTGTTCCATTTTGTGGTATGTTTCATGCTGAATATATGTTTGTTTGATCGTTAATTTACTTGTAATGTCTTTAACTGTTGTCTCTTTGACACATTCCCCATTTTCATTCTCAATTTTATTCACTATCAAATAACTATTTAGTAACCCAACTACAAGTCATGTCAACACATACAGTTTCATTAAGTGATGTTGAATGAAACACTGCTTTCTTTGATAACAAGTCGGCATGATGTCCTTTGTAGCCGTCAGCTTGAAATAGATTGCGGTTTTTTTTTAACTCTAATGTGTTTCGGTAAATATTTTGAATATCTCAATTCCACATACATGACATAATATAATGACAACCCCAATTTTATTTTTTGTTTTAGATGGCATTACCATCTCTCCAAAACCAGGTAAGCTTGAAAATGAAATTTTACAGATATGCTTTTCACATATTTTTTACTTCTTGTCCTATGCCAGTGTTAATATCTGAATTAACTATATAAGAAATCAAATATTGTTTTAGTCAAATTGCTGAAGTGTGTTTACGACCGTATGTGCTTTTTGTACATGCTTTACAAACGTTCACTTCTGAAAGATGCAATCAGTTGTACATGTTGTATTTTAGATGATAAATGAGATAAATGCATTCCGATTTTCAATTTTTAATTTCACAAATAACACCAACGAGCGAACGTGGTTTGAATTGTTTTTAAAAAGTCTGTGACGTAATCCATTTATGTTAAACATGATAACTTGAGCATTGGAGGCACGTGCCTCCTTCTTAAATTTTTTTTTAAATTTTATTATAACAGTTAGCAATAACTAAACTTGTGAATCAAAATCTCCTCCATGAGGAGACAATAAAAAAAAGCTAACGCCAATCACACTGTACATAGACTAACAGAAGCTTGTTTTGTAAGGGAACAACACAAGTGTATCATGATTAAATCCATTTTGAGTTAACCAATTGTACTTTATTACATTGTTTTAGAGCAAACTTGTCGAATGAATCAGCAGGGAATGAATTATACTGGTAAAATCAATAAAACAAGATTTGGACAAAAATGCCAAGCCTGGACATCGTTAGTTCCAAACAAGCATCCATTCGTTGTTAAATTAGCTGACGATGAAGATTACTGCCGAAATCCAGACACTGAATTGTATGGTCCATGGTGTTATACAACAGACCCAGGAACGAGATGGGAATAATATGATGTACCTTATTGTGGTGTGTATTTAATTGACATCTTCCCTCATTCTGTACTTATTTCGAAATAGTATATACATCAATGGTCAGTGCCGTACTAGAACTGCATCAAATAATATATAATTTGCATTGTCTTTGGATTGGTTTCAAAGCATGTTCATCAGTTAATGTGTGTAATAATTCTTTGTAAATCATTTTGAAATGTTTATACATTTTGAGGTAAATTAAAAGATGTAATTTTTTATCAATCTACATAGTTATAAGTTGTTAAATCAAATGTATTTTAATGATATCAAGTTATTTAGGTCAACTGAAATAAATAATACGTGGCTTTATACATTTATTGCAGAAGGAGCAGACAATCCAAGTAAGTTGACATCATTACGCTTTGGTCGATATACACGTGTAATGCAACACCTTATCTTGCTATTTGAAAGGTAAAGCTAAATTTTTTCCTATCAATTTGGATTGAAGGTGTAGAATTCCGAACAACTACGCCATGTTAACTGTTAACTGTTTACTGAGTATTGTTTTACATTTCATAGATATCAAATAATCTAAAATTATATTCCATATCATTACATCATAGTGTCGTTAAAGTGAAATTTAAATATAAGATATCTTTGACAAAGCATGAAAAGCCAAACTGTTATACACTACATTTTAGAATTTAACCGAATAATACCACAGGGTCGTTATAAAAAAGTGGCGAAATGTATCAGAGGAATAGTCAAACTCATAGATAAAAAATAAACTGACAACGCCATGGCTAAAAAGAAAAAGACAAACAGACAAATAATAGTACACAAGACACATCACAGAAGACTAAAGACTTACCAACATGAACACAACCAAACACTAGGGTTGATATGATGTTCTTAGGAAGAGTAATCAGATCCTGGTTCACATGTGGCACTAGTCGTGGTGTGTATGTAACAAAATCAACTTTTGCCGAAATATAAATCTTGTAATCTATAGTTATCTGATGACTCGTGTATCTACGGGTATTTTGTTAACATAACATATCACTTAATAAAGTATATTTTATTTGAAACCTTCACATTTGGTTATTATAACAAGCTCCATGTACTATATTGAGTCACCAATAAGTCTTCCATGCAGCGTGAAACTCCCGCAGCCGGAGGCATCATTCAGCTGTTCCCCAAACAAATATCTATAATGATATATTTGATTATATAAACATACAATTATATTTAATTCATGACACATTGTACATGTAATCATTTGTTTGACGTTGTATTTTATTCAACATCTATGTGTTATTTCTTGAAATATTTCAGGCAAAGAAAATTGGAAATATGGTTAGCAAGGATTTGGGGATTCCTATTATTAAATCCAGTACACAGAAAAATCCTGGGTTGATGCTAAGGTACACTTGAGTTAATGTTCGTGTTGCTCAATTTGTATGGTGTATGTATCTTTTTTAGTAAATCGTTTTTACTTGTAATACACTTTTTTTGTCATGCTTAAACATTTTCAGCTTTTCTTATTTTTTCATTGCCCCTTTTTAATTTTTTATTGAAATACCAACACGATCTAATTTAGTTTATTATTATTATTCAAATATGATGTTTTAGTAATTGTTTTGACAAATATGCGAATATAGCATAAATAATTTATATAAATATCAGTCTAAACAAAATAGTGTTCACGAGATGTAATCTTGTGAAACCTAAATATGAAAAAAGCCAAATTATTTTGAGGTAAACTTTATCTGATGCAGTTAAAAGTAGTTTCCTATCATTTCTAATGATACAATTCAAGTAGCAGCAAATATTATCAATCTGGCTTAGAAATCGTAAGGCACAGGAGATCACTACTGAGTCAAAAATGTTTACAGATATAAGATTTAATTATTGATATACAAGGATTTTCCAGGAATTCTGTAAAAGCAACCTTGGTGCTTATTTGGCTGAAATTACAACGACTGAGGAAAATGACTTCCTGCTGTATCTTCTTCCAAAGCCTACAGCAGATAATAGTAAGTAACACGTAAGAAACTTCCGGGACACAAGTTGGTAAGAAACAGCAATTGACAGTTTTTTTACAAAACTAACACTAAAAATGACTTCTTGATGTATCTTCTTTCAAAGCCTACAGCATATAATAGTAATTAACACGTAAGAAAATTCAGGGACACAAGTTGCTAAGAAACTGCAAATGAAAATACTTTACAAAACGTAGACTGAAAAATAGAATTCAATTGCTGATAGCCATAAATCAGTTCAGTGAATGTTGTCTGTTTATGTATTTTTGTTTCTGTGTTTCATAAGTGTTTCTTGTTTCATTTTTTACACCAAGTAAGACCGTTGCTTTTCCTGTTTGAAATATTTTACAGTAGTCATTGTGGGATCCTTCATAGTTCCGTGTAACGAGCACACAGTATGAGCTCTGCGTTAAAAGCTATTGTTTGAACTATCATTAGTTATCAAAGATACCAGGTTTATAGTTTGATACGACAGACGAAGGTTCGTATTTATATGACTAATCAGTGACGTTTTATACTTTGTACTTGTTTAGCTTTATAACTATTTTGATCTAAGCGGATATGATATAGCTGTCTCATAACGAACAGCAAACTAAAACTGAATATTGTAAAACAATTGTGAAACGCAACGGTCTAATCTATACAATTGTTTACTTTTTACACATTGTGACTTGGAAGGAAAAATATATCATTGGCATTCATATCATATATTTTTTTCATGCAGTGATGAAATACTTCTTCTCAAAATGTTTTTGTAAGTTTAAGGATAAGTAAAGTCGACTTTTATTTAAACCTATTTCAGGAGACATAGAGGTGTGGCTAGGTGCAAGTGATTTAAAACGCGATGGACAATTCACTTGGAACAATAGCGCCTCCGACCTTGATTATACATACTGGGAACCAAATGAGCCGAATGGTCGGTATCATGAACACTGCCTAGCCACTCACTTGTACAGAGATGGTAAACTTCATTGGAATGATAGGGCATGCGCTGCACGGAACTTCTTTGCTTATGAAAAGAGGTAATTAAATTATATACCTCTGTGGCACTGTTTGATAGAAACAAACACATTTATTAATACAGTACGTTTTTGTTTATGATTTCATACCACAGTTTCTATGATAAAACAGGGTACAGTGTTCTCTTTCAAACTTAACACATTAAAACAGTCAGTAGAAAATAGTATGTTCTGAATTATCAAAGCCATCTGTACCAGCTTGAGAACTTCCAGCAACGTAATTTCCAAACTTAATTACTCAAACGGCAAGCAAAGATTGCATAGAAATACATGGCAAATATTTATTGAAGTACATGCAAATTAACATGGTGCTGCATGATTAACTGCATTCCGTATAACGGGTTGTTGTTTTTGTTTTGTTTTTGTTTTTATTTAATTTTTTTTAATTTTTTTTTTTTGGGGGGGGGGGATTGAAAATTGAGAAATTTACACCATAACTTTAATCCAACTTTTTGCGTGGAAATATATAAAACTAATGTTAATGTTGTAAGCTACTGCTTGTTTAAATCCTTGTATGCTCATATACCATGCATATTTTCAGTGTTGTAAGTGCAGGCTGAGGAAAAAAGACTACTTTACGGATGTAACATCTTGCAAAAATAAAGATTGTTAAACGCTTACTGAGTTTTAATTACTAAATTGTCACACTTTTAAGACAAAACAGTCACTTAAAGCATTAACAGACTGGTTGTATTTGATAGGGAGAAGACACGCACAATCATAGCTCACATCAAGGTCAATTTACTAATTAGATAGTACCATTACTTACAGCGTATAATGTCTCACCTACAAAAAAAACAAATACTCTGATTTTATATTGAGACTATGTCTAGCTTAGGTGCAAGGTATTCATTTCTGAAAACTAATTGTCTATTGATATACACATTTTTTTTTAATATTCTCAATGAATAAACAACCTTGGTCGTTCTTTCCTGTTTTCAACATTATATATTATACTATCAATTTCGACGACGCAAAAAAAGTCCCCTTTCATCTTATTTGTTCTTGTTCTGATATTGCATAAACATATGATTTTGAGCGCTCAATAAGCAAATGGTTGTCAATCAAAATAGACCCGTATTTTTTTTTTTTTGGCTGAACAGATAGCTGTATTCAATCAACAACAACATATAACATCCATGACAATATGTATAAACAATTTTCCTCTTTCTGCCAGCGTGCACATTACCTTTAGAAAACATTGAAAATAAGAAAATACTACGAGGACAATTCAAAACAATAATACCCTAATCAATGATCGAAATCAAAAGCTCGAACCCAGCAAACTAAAATTTGACAATTGTCATAATCTTGATTTGCTACCGGGCTGTTTTGATGAAAAAAGGGTAAAACCAACCTTTTATGACAGTCCTATAGACGTTCATTAAATTGACAAAAAATATGTGATCCAAACAAGCAGGCAAAATAAATAGATATGTTGAAATGCTATTGCAGCAGTCCACACTGTGTTATTATAGTAATTAAATGAATAAACCAACTATTTGTGGAAGAAAAAACAAAATTGCATATAGATACTCAATACAAAGTAAATATAGATCAAAAATAAAGGACAGGAATACAAAAAAGTACACTAAATCAGTACATTATACCGGGATGTATAACTACAAAGCCACTCAAAAAGTATACATCAAAAACATGAACAATTGACTTAACAGTTAAAGTTTAAATATCTAGCACAAAAACGAACAATTCAAAATGATTAGCACATCATTAAGATGATTAACTGCGTCAGAACCGTTAATCGCACATAAAGAAGATGATGTACTATTTGTTAAGTTTATATGAGATATTTGTCAACAAGGTCTTAGTGATTTTCATATAATCGGTTTAAAAACATTTGAGGGACAAGACGTTCGCTGACAACAACCTGGTACATCAACATACACGATGAATACTAATTAGGAACATTGGTCAATTATTTTCCCTTAATGATAACCGAGGTGGCAGTGTTATAGATCAGGTCAAACAAACACGGCATCTCTTATCTATATCCTATTGCGAATTACAGTGTTTACAAATCATATTTAGAAGTTTTATTACTAAATGTCTTCTTACTGATGTTGTGCACCTGGATGTGTCTTGAAATATAATGGTGGACATATGTTTCTAAGGGATGAGGATTTAAAATAAGAAATGAACAATTTCAACAAAAATAATGAAACATGAAAAGCACATATATCTGAAAGTCATACAACCTGAGCCTATAACATGTATAATATGACTTTGGAGAATTATTTTCTTCTTCTACTTTCATATATTTTTTTTACTTATTTTGCTACTGATTATTTTTCATTTTTACTATCAAAGTCCATTAAAGATATAAAATTATCTACCTCAAAAAGTGAAATAACGAAAACTTAATGCATATACATGACTGTACAATAGGACTAACAGAATGAACAGCTAGCAGAAACAGTTAAGTTTGCTTTGATCTTTATTCTTGCAGAGTGTTAATACATCTGTTACATTTTTTGACAAGTGAAACTAAAGCTGAGTTCAATCATAATTGAAATTCGATTCGCATTAACCAATTCAAATTAATTTAATTCGCATTTGAAAATTTTTACGTCCTAACGTCAATTCTAATTCGAATTGCAATGCGCTTCACATTCACTTTACTGTCCAAACGACGTTAACTTTTAATTCAAATTGACAAAAGCGTATTTCTAATGCTTATTGGATAATTCCAATTACCCAATTCGAATCAATTCGAAATAACAAAGAAGAGTGTGAGAACGCAATTAGCGAATTCGATTCGCATTCGATTCGAATTCAATTCGGATTAAATGTCCGTGTGAACGAGGCATGAAGTCTGAAAATATTTTTCATAAAAAGAATTTCTTTCATTTCAGAATATTCTTTAAAATACTGTTTATTTCTGCAACTCCGCCAGAAATTCCACTTTAAATGATGTTTTATATTCTTACTTATTCAACCGTTCTCAATGGGCTGTTAGGTATTTTTATGAAACCTGCAACACAGTCAAACTGATATTCTATGAGATCTTTATATATGAAAACACTATGAAGGTGATTTGTAGCTCTTTTCATTTGGGTATGACACTTAACTTTTGAGTATTTTTTTGTTTCAAGACGCAGGTATTTAAAAATCTATTGTTGGTCAATTGCTGAGTTGTTGGTTATATGTATAGGTATGAAGATTTTTTCCAGTTTAGTTAATGAAATTTATTTGAAGAATAACACAAATCAAAAATCATACAATATTTATATATTTTAATGTGTAAACAAAAAGGTATTCTTAATTTGAAACATTTTTCATTAATTTATTAAATAGTGAATAAGATACAAATACTACAAAATAATTTGTTTTAATAAAGACCTAATTATCAGCATACATATTATATATTTGTTTATCATATACTTGTTTAAAATATTACTAAAATTTTACAGTTCAATAACATTTAAAAATATCAAAAGGCTATATAAGGATTACTAGGTTTATTGACCAGATTTTAAGAATTTCCATAGCGGGCTGATAAAGGTACCTTTATTGACTGCTTCCGAATGTTATCACATGCCTTTTCGTTAATTTCCGTGACGTTTATAACATGCAACTTCGTGCATTTCCGGAAATTTGATTGAAAACGACAACAGAACGCGGAAAACGGCAATTGATAAGACTTTTCCAAAAATAGTTGAGGAGCAAAAATGAATTAAGTTAAACTTGTTTTGAAAGATATAAATGAGGTGACAATATTATTGAAGAACTTGAAAAAACAAATAAAATACTTGTTATCAATAAAACAATTAAAGTAAAGAATTTGTTTTGGTTGTCTGTAAATATTTTCTGAAAGTTCAAAGACAAACAAAAATTAAATTTTAATATTTCTTGTTCGTAAATCGTCTGCGGAAGTATATGATAAAAAGATAATTACATGTCATTTTTCATATCAGACCCTTTATCGGCCCTCGTTCCTGATATCAGCTCTTGGGCTGATATCACAACCTTGGGCCGATAAAGGATTTGATATGAAAAATGCCATATAATAATCTATACTTATCATGTGCCAACTAATGCATGCTGGCTTTTTTATTATACAAACAGATGTTGCTAGATCTGATCAACCACAGAGTCACCTGTAATTCAATGGGGATAATCTCTGTCCTTTGACGAAATTTTCAATGAAAAATATCACTGATATACATTTAAATTTGTAATGTTGATTTTTAAGGAAAAATTAAGATCACAAGAGTATGGGAAGTCCTTAATCAAATGACAGAATTAAAAAACACATCAAATGTATGGATAAGAACTGTTATATTTCTGACTTAATTCAGACACTTATTATGAGGAAAAGAGGGGATTAGCCGTCTCACTTCTAATATAATACATGTACAAATTGCATACCTTATCAAATGCCTGAATATTAATATACTATTTTATATCTCACAAAAAGCAACAAAACAGTGCTGTTATTGCTATTACACATACATTGTAACAAGGCCACAGTGAGACTTCGTTTGCGATTTTTTTTGTCCTGTGAAATGAGTATATCATCAAACAGTAGATTTTCGAAAGGGAAATTGTTGTGATTCAAGGCAATGACAATGACATAGCAAATTTATTTAACGAAATGGTTTAGTTTCATCCTAGAATCGATTGATGTTCTGTACTCAATAACTTCCATGTGAACAAGTGTTTACATGGTCGTATGTCTAAGTTAAATTAGAAATGAGTGTACTTCCGAATATGAAAAAGGTTTCCACAAACTTTATATAGTTTATATTCTAATCGTACATGTTCTTGATGGCATGAATGTTGAACATTCAAAGTTTTAAACATTTTTTATAATATTCTGTAGCCCTTTTCACAAAAAATCTTAAGATACATTTTACTCTTAAGAGTAGTCTTACGATTTTTCGGTTTTTCACAAAAAATCTTAAGTAAATCTTAAGATTAAAAACTATCGTAACTTTAAGAGTGCTATTATATATACCAACTCTTAAGTATATATTTTACACTTAAGAGAAATTTTAAGAAAAATATAAGAAATTAAAATGGTTGCTATATTTCTTTTTTTTAAATATTATAAACAGAAGAGCTTTAAGTCTAATTTAAGAAGAAATCATGTTTTTCGCAACCGGACCATAAATAATGGCCATTCAATTGCACGGTATCGTTTCCCAAAGCAGTCTATTTTGATGATTTAACAGACATGCTCAGAGATGCCATTAAAAGAACTCCCAACAAATCAAATGCAATCCCTTCCCGTATTCAAGAAGTATAACTAGACAAACGACACAAATCAACTTTTTCTTCTGTCTTGTAGTTAAATGAGCAAATTTTGTGCTCTCTATCACGTCCGCTATGGAATGAAACATTGCAAATTATGTTACGACAATCCCGAACACTTACACACAAGCAAGACTCAAAGGTGTACATATATATTAAGAACTTTTAAGATAAATAAACTTATTTTCCAAAGCCTTTAATTTATCAGTCTGATTATTGTACACACAGTTTCAGAAATATTCACATTTGGGGTGAGATTTGAGGGTATTCGGAAAAAGGGGGAACTGTCCGATGACCTGTTTTTCAACCTACCTTTAATCAATCCATTTCAACTGCACTCATCTGCATACAAATGATTTCATGTTCGGGTTGTATTAATTAGAACAACAACAGTGCATGCTTATCAGACTTAGAAATGTAGTAGTGGCTTTCAAAGCCGGAAATATGATTTATTATTACAAATTTAATTCAATGTTACTGTTTCAGTCATGTTTTAAAAAAGGTAATACATTGCTTCTTAAATGTTTGTTTACAATTAAAAGACATGATGGGTTTCATGAAAAAACTTGGTATTCTGCATGTCGGACATTAATGTTCATATACAACTTATACAAGGTACATTATATATAATATGTACGTCCCTGTTACTTGCTTAGAGCTGTAGAATAACTTGTCAAAAATAGGGTCAGACATGTTGATGACGAGTGAAAATCATTTACCATTAACTAATAAATCTGGGAATATTGTCAAATATTTAACAAAGCCTCCACTGACTAAACTTTCTTTTTTTCAATAAATATTATTATAGAACGAAATACATATACTGTTTCATAACGAAAACAGATTTGAAAAAAAAGGGCGAAAGATACAAACGGGTCAAAGGTCGAAAACAAAACAATAATACTGTGGCGAGTAATAAAAAAACCACACATAGGTCTCCACTTACCCAACATAAAAAAAACTTGAAAACTAATCAAAAGCAACACCCTCCCCCCCCCCCACCACAAAAAAAAAATAGGGTGATCTCAGGTGCTTTTAATGTCTTCTTTAAAAAATTATCTAAATTGATATTCTTTACTTTTAGAATAAGTAGTCTCTAAAAATGTGTATTTTTTAAATATCCAAACAGAAAACCATAAACACTAAAATAGATACTACATGTAATAATTTTTATCTTTGATACCCAACAACTTCAACCTGCTTGACGAGCGTTACAAAACCAGTGCCTTGCTTTTTGTGGTTTTCTTTTAAGTCTAGCAGAAAAAAGATGCTGCCGATGCAGACATGAACTAAACATAACACTTGTTTCTTTTGCGTCTGCATCACTTTTGCAAACTGAAATTCATAATTCACTTGCCCTAAAAATATACAAAGCAACTGAACAAAATAACTCTAAATCCTATTGATATTAAAATATATTTAAAACCATTCAAGAGAGAATCAACGATATAGCCTTCCAGCAGCAAGAGACTGACTCTAATCAAACTAAACTTTTTTTAATATACTATAATAATATAAACCTAGTAGAAGACCTTCGTATGTTGATCAATGCAAATCCAAATGTGATAGATCGACATTATGAAGATTAAGTTTAAGTGCTCATACTTTATCTATTGAAAGAGGGCGATATCTAAAAATACATAAGCAGAGTAGGGTATGTATTTGCTGCAACAATGGAGACATTGACGATGAACTTCACTTTCTTTTAAAATGTTCATCCTATAACTATGTGAGAGCTAGATAACCCCATCACAAAATTAAATAATAATCTATTGAACAACACATTACCTTCTTTATCATATACTTTATTTGTGTAATAATGTATATGCTTCTCTTTTATTAGGTCTTTCCACTTTTCTGTGGAAAGACCTATTGTTTTTCTTCTGATTATTTTTTTTTTTTTTCTTCCGCCTAATTTTGTTCTTGCGATAAACATTTGTTTCGCAATATGTCGCTTAGATATTTTGTATATGATATCGAACAGTTTATGCGCTTTTGAAATTTACCCTGCGTAAACAAATACTTTTCTTTGTAGGAGTTATCTCCCCAAACACTGTTTTCCTTGTTAGCGCATCTCCTTCGCAACCGTAAAAGATTATGACAAATTTATTTTACAAAATTGCTCGTTATATCCTTCGCATGATTTGTCCTATTTTGACCGAAGCGATATGACCGCTCCATATGAGAGTTATTTCCCCTTATGCATCTGATATAAGTGATATGAATTTCTATCTTATAAACCATAAGTGATAGAGACCTAGGATCTTTTGATTTGAGGTCCTTGGTCCCAAAAAATGAAAATTAGGTCAAGGTCAAAGGTCAAGGTCATATTTTAATATTTGAATTTGGCTTATTTTCACTTATATCCAAAGACTGTATAAGATATCAACAAATTATTTTGACTAAATTGTTAGTTGCGACATGTCGTAAGATGTAAATTTTGATTGCAAGCGTACGTTGAATGTGAAAGGGAGTTTTCTCCCCTCTTGTATTAAAAAATACGCGTTTGGTGATATAACTCATTAACTAAATATAATTAAGACCTATGGTCTTTTGATTTGAGGTCCTTGGTTTATGACCTTGAAATTGATCTCAAGGTCATAGCTTAATTTGACGTTCTATATTTTGACCTTTGCTTTTATTCTATATGTATACATGATAAAGATATACAACTTTTAGAAAAAGGTATCAAGCCATTTAACCTTGAAAAAAAACAACCGGAAGTGACCTTTTGTAAACCGGAAGTAGCTATTTTTTGTACTTTATTAATATAAAAGTATATAGAACCAGATATTTTTGGAATCGGTTTCAAGTAAATATTTAAATATAATCGGAAGTAACATTTTTCAAACCGGAAGTAACAAATTATCTCCCTTATTTAAAAAAAAAAATGTATGGAAACAATATATTTTTGGAATCAGCTTACTAGGAGCTATCATTTGACAATTGAAATGACATTTTAAACTTAGTTTCACAACTTTTCATATCAAAAAGGATGGAAAGACCTTCAATTGTTCTCTGAATTTTTTTTTTTTTTTCTTCCGCCTAATTTTGTTCTTTCGATAAACATTTGTTTTGCAATATGTCGCTTAGATATTTGGTATATGATATCGAACAATTGATGCGCTTTTGAAATTTACCCTGCGTAACCGAAAACTTTTCTTTGTAGGAGTAATCTCCCCAAACACTGTTTTCCTTGTGAGCGCAACTCCTTCGCAAACGTAAAATATTATGACAAATTTATTTTACAAAATTGCTCGTTATATCCTTTGCATGATTTGTCCTATTTTGACCGAAGTGATATGAATGCTCCATACGAGAGTTATTTCCCCTTATTCATTTGATATAAGTGAATTGCATTTCTAACTTGTAAACCATAATTGATAGAGACCTAGGATCTTTTGATTTGAGGTCCTTGGTCCAAAAAATTGAAAATTAGGTCAAGGTCAAAGGTCAAGGTCATATTCTAATTTTTGAATATGGCTCATTTCCACTCATTTCCAAAAAACGTTTAAGATATCGACAAATTATTTTTTCTAAATCGTTTGTTGTGACATGTCGTAACACGTAAATTTTGATTGCAAGGGTACGTTGAATGTGAAAGGGAGTTTTCTCCCCTTTGGTATTTAAAAATACGCGTATGGTGATATAACTCATTAACTAAACATAATTAAGACCTATGGTCTTTTGATTTGAGGTTCTTGGTTAATGACCTTGAAATTGATCACAAGGTCATAGCTTAATTTGACGTTCTAGATTTTGACCTTTGCTTTTATACATAATAAAGTCATGAGACTTTTTGACAAACGGTATCAAACCATTTAAACTTAAAAAAACAACCGGAAGTGACCTTGTGTAAACCGGAAGTAGCTATTTATTGTACTTTATTACATAAAAGTATAAAAAACAAGATATTTTTGGAATCAGTGTCAAGTAAATAGTCAAACATTATCGGAAATAGAGTTTTTCAAACCGGAAGTAAGAAATTATCTCCCTTATCTAAAAAAGTATTGTTTAGAAACCATATATTTTTGGAATCAGCGTACAATAAGCTATCATTTGACGATTGAAATGACATTTTAAACCTATTTTTACACCTTTCATATTAAAATACATTGTTTTGGTGGAAAGACCTTCAATTGTTCTCTGAACAATTGGTTTTTAATTTTTATATATTTCTCTTTTACTTTTTTATATTTCTCTCATAATTATCCACTGTCACTTCTTTATTGTATATGTTCTGGACAATATGAGTAATTGGACCATACGCGTATGGTCATACCATATGAGCATTATACTCGTTTGGTTATTAATGGACCGGACCATATGAGTATGTCGACCATATAGGTACTTTTTTTCAAATATGCAATAAAAACGTTTCAATAATACAATACACTGTATCTTAAAAAAAAATGATGGTTACATATAAAAAAATGTATTAATTTTACAATTCATAGGCTACATACAATGTATACCTTAAATATAGATGCCACTTGCAGTCAGTTGATTTATATTAGAAGTATTCATCGCTAATTGTATTCTTGCATGTATGCTTAAAATGACATTTACTTCCACACGTTACAATAGCTTTCTTGCATTTGCACGTCTTGTTTGTTCACGAACTTTTTCCGTTACACCTTTTACTGTTTTACTTGCGAGTGACAAGCTAATGTAAAT
The DNA here is from genome assembly GCF_963676685.1 of Mytilus edulis. Lineage (NCBI taxonomy): Eukaryota > Metazoa > Mollusca > Bivalvia > Mytilida > Mytilidae > Mytilus > Mytilus edulis. The sequence continues at coordinate 32,633,306 of NC_092349.1, read as the reverse complement.
GCTCTTTTGTTCCGACGTTGAAAAGGCCCGGGCGGAAAGAACTAACTAACCGAAAAGTTCCAGAGGAACTTATTAACTAGTTATTTTGTTCTTCTTCTGGTTTAACAGTTTCACCGGAACAAAGTGACTAGTTAAAAATTCCAACGGAACATATCAACTAGTAAGAAAGTATTACTTGGATAATTGATGCAAAGAGCCATATGAGGAGGGGGTATTTTTCCCTCTAATGAGGATACTATGAATACTAAAGTAAATTTGGATGATAATGCAACTTATTCCGTTTTATGTGAGCTATACTACTTAAATTTTGCTGGGGGAGTTTGGTAGCCCCCCACAATACATCAACATTTAAAAACATCTTCATTATTTCCCCAAAAATAAGGTTCCATGCCCTTTTTTTCCCCCAAAGAAACCCATTTCAGTGCGTTGGTTATTTTTGTAAATTAATGATTTGCTCTTATACACTTAGTATACTGATACTCATTCTTCCCTCTCTTTCTACAAAAAGGACGAAATATTGTATATTCGGAGCAATGCAACTAGTTGTTCTTTTCCGCTAGAACTACTCAACTAGCTACAATCACCGTGTATCATCGTACAGCGGATATAGGTACTAACCAAGCGGGAGTGATCGATTTTTATCTTACACGGTAACAAAAAAATTATATGTTTTTGTTTACATAATATGACAATGCTCCTGTACATTTCAGCTAGCTACTTTTTTCGGAACTTTTCGACTGCACTCGGAATAAAAAATAAACTAGTTGGAAAGTTCCATCGGAACGAAATAACTAGTTGAAAAGTTCCGCCGGAACAAAGTAACTGACGGAACATACTGGCTGTTACACTAACACATTTATAATATTGTTTTCAGATTTACCCATTCATTACATATATAATCATTCACCGGAATTTACCGGTGGTGTACTATACATATTGATGCAGCGTTTAATACATATTATACGTATAGTTTTCTTTTTCGTACTAGGTTTTGACAACATTGTAATTTGAGAATATTGGAAAAGGGTGACTATAAGTGATAATCGGAAGTCGTAATTGCGCATGTGAAACGAAAGTGAAACAAGGTTGCTATGCAATTGTTTATCTTAAGATTAGTGGTAAGTTCTTACTTAAGATAAAAACTTAAGATTACTCTTAAGACAACAAATAATCTTAAGACCGCCTTTGTGAAAATGACTTAAGATGTCTCTTACGATACTCGTAAGATTAAATCTTAAGATTTATCCTTAAATTTTTTGTGAAAAGGGCTACTGATCTTTTCCTACATTTTGGTCTAGGTTGACGACTTCAGACAATAGTCTTGTCTGAAAATGATCAACAAATTATCAATTTCGTATTTCGCAGCAAAGGTTTACCATATGTGTCGTCTTACGGCGTATCTTATTTTATTTGGTACGCTCGTTCGCACTTATGGGATAAAAAAATAAGAATGAAAAAGGGGAATGTGTTTTTCTTTTTTTACCTTGTACTTCAGATTAAAGATTATATGTTCGACAAAATGATCAAAAGAAGATTTAACAGTGTTATTGTACGTAAGGCGTTATATAATTATGAACAATTTCGTCAATATCGTCAGACTTGTCCTTACGGATTATAAATGCTTATGGAATATTTCCCACTGGTTTTGCTACCAAGGTTATCAATAAACAGGCTTACTTTACTAACAGTACATTTTCCCAAGAAAAGAACTTTTCAATATGAAATAATAAAATCATTGAACTGTTCATTGGATGAATGTCAAAAAAGGGTATATCAGTCATCACCGTGTCATAAACTCAATATGAACAAAAACAAACAAGTATTCAACAAAGAAGTACAAACAAAGCATGTTTCAAATTAAACATCCACATTCATTGGTTACTTAAATATGTTTTTTAAATCAATCTAAATAGTTAAAGTCCTGTGACTGAATGGCAATGTTCAAATCAATTTTAGTGAAGAGTCGCGTGCTTGACTTCAAAATTAAAACGACACACAGGAAAAGGTATCAAATAGTTATCTCGTTCATAGTATATTCCAAATTACAGTACAGCAATACCAATTTGGCATAATAATAGAACAATAACATAATAACAGGATGTTTAAAAGTACGGAACCCCTTCAGTTGTACCAATGAAACAAAATAAGTCACAAGTAAAAAGCCCACCAGCATACAGATAATACAAAAAAAATCAATTTGATATAAATTAGATCATTTTTTCGGAGAGAAAACCCGAATGATACGAGTTTCACTGAAATATGTTTCAAGACATAAACTAATGACCTGCGTTAAGTCATTAATTTTCTTGATCAAATGCTCACTATAATTAACTTCAATTTATATTCGTCTGTCGTTTTGATTTGACTAATTTAAAATTTATTAGTTTTAAAGTGCTATCTATAGTATAAGGTTTTAAAAACAATCGTCATTTCCCGTATTTCATTTATAGTAACAAGCTATTTGAATGTATGTAACATTCCTACATAAAAAGACATTGTCATATTTGTACATGTATGAAAAACTTACATATATGACAACGTATATATGAATGTTAAACATTCATAACACTTAACAAAAAAAACTAGTTTCAACACATATGTGAAAGATTTTGATTCACACTATCTAGGAAATGACACCGTGTCCTACTTGTATTGATATTCGTTTTCGTGTTACATATACACGTTATCACGATTTTTTGCTCCCTTATTGTCAGTTCCTTTAAAATGATCAACAAATAAAATAATCCTTCCTTATAATCTATTGAATGGCATCTGCGTACCAAATAATGGACTTTGGTTGGGATGGGAGAGGTTATGAATATATATCATGATTACCTGTTAAAAATGTTTTAATATTCAAAAGAAAATCATCCTTGATATTTCATTCAATTTAATTAAAACGGTTCCAAAACAAATAATGTTCCGTGAAATAAATGGCTTTAAAAATAGGAAATAAACAACGACAAAGCCCTCTCCCTCTTTTCATAAACTAAGATGACACAACAAATTATTAAAGAATTGGCTTGTACTTTCCATACACCTTTATCGAAATTCATCTGTGTCTTACTTTATGCAGTTTCAGTAATATTTGTTATTGTGTATAGAAGATAGTTTTTTTTATCAATATATATCTAAATGATTAAGTGGTTTTATTTCACATTCTAAATGGGATGGCAGAACGCAGTAGAGAGGAATATTCTACTTTAATGTTGTCGGTAAAATTGAAGCTAAATTTAACGAATCTTTATGGAAAATAATATCTTTTGGACGGTATATAATTTAAGTATTGCATATGTTTATGCTTTTCTTGTCCTAGAACACACCTCAGGGTTTCAGGCTTGCCCACCGAAAGACTTCCTTACGGTTAGTCTTTCCTTTTCAATATTTGAAAAAGCAATGATTATCTATAACATAACTTTGTGGTTAAAAGTATTTTCAAAAATATTAAAATAGATAATTATGATTAGTATCACCTTCGGTTGGTCATTTTATAAATTATGTTGACCTATGTCAACATGTTTAACACAATTATTGTTAAAGGTGACACTTATTATAGTTGGCTGATTCAGTATATAAAACATTGCCATGTTAATTCTGTGCAAGTTGCGAACACGCTTTCAAAGGTAAGCAATAAATTTTGATTGTATTATATATCTGCTCACATATCAGAGTGTTCTGTGATTCTATGATTATTTTTGTCTATATCTATTTAGCCGTTCAAACAATGATTTTAATAGTGATAGTACCCAAAACAAATATAATATCAAAACCTGATTATAAGTAAGATTATAAGAATTATTCAGGGGAACATTTGAAAACTGACTACATCGACATTATAGTAGTTATGTAACGTCAAAAAAATCAATCAGAACACACTGTTATTCTCTAGAACAAGCGAGGAATGTTTATCTTTTTTTAATGAAATAGATTGTAGGTAGTTTAGTTAGGGCGCAGTTCGTTTCCTTTTAAGTTTCTGTATGAAAAGTATAGGTGGCTGTGTTTGTTTCTAGCACCCTTTTGCTATTATACAGTTGTTATTTTTCTTTTGAATTTATTCAAGAAACAGAGATGTAAAATGGATTTGAAATTTGGAATTCATATGGTGCATTTTCGCTTACAAAACTCAGTATTTCATAGCATTTAGTCATATTTTTTATGATCGTGATTTTGCAAACTCTGATGTAGGTGCTGTTTTTTTAAGAAACAAAAATAACTGGTTGCTTTGTATTTTGTAGAACACAATGACGTTTTTGACTGGCTATATACTCTCCTGTGAAATATGGTTTCTCTGTGTTTTGACAGTTCACTTAACAGGTATTTTTTAATCTTTATCGGTTAAAAACAAGTCGTAATATTAAAAGCTTATAATTAGAAGTTCAAAAGAAATTTACTTCACAAAACTTTGATGTGGATAACTGCACGGTTTGAAGTTATAGCGAACTCTTTACATACACGTATAACCCTTGGTTAAAAGTTTTACTTATGGAACATGTGTGTGTACACTTTTAAAAATACCATAATGAGTTCATTTACACGTATTTTAGTCTCATAAAAATAAAAATTAGTTTCATAAGCATTGATGACGTGAAACAACAAACGTTTCTGAACATATCGCTATACCCACATACATCTAGAAAAATATGTTATAACGATACAAACCTACCTTGACGTTCTGGATGCGTTTTGACCAAGTTCAGCAGCACCTTCCCTAAAAAAGACGTCCCTATACTCAATTGGTGATCTTTTACATAGGAATCCAATCATCATTGATCTTGGAAAGAAGCGGATTAACCTTGATATTCTAGAAAAAAAACGTAATGTTACTGTATTTGCCCTGAATTGTCCTCAGTTGTGTATCCGTAGTTTATTTGTATTGACTGTCGAAATAAGATCCTATTTCTCAACTTAAAAATATCTCATTTAATTAAAGCATCGGTGGTCATTTGGTCTAAGTAGTTATAACTGTAATCACAATCCAGTAAACACTGACGTTGTCAGTTCGAAACATGATCGTGCGGATGCACTCGATTCAGACTATAATTAACTAGGACTGTTAGCTTTCCTATCGAAGGTCAATGGTTTTCTGATAGCATTACGGTTTCCTTCATCCAGAAACAAACTAGCCATCACAATATAGACTAAAGGTGATGCTTAAAAGTGGTGTTAAAACACCAAATATTAAATAAATCAAATAAATTCAAATTGTTCTCACAGTAAGAAGGGGACTAATGATTTTATGTTTGTTCCTATCAAGCAAAAGAATGCCTGCAAAAACAGAGGGTTTGGTTTATAAGGGAGCCATAAATACAACACGTACTGGAATTAACTGCAAAAGTTGGTCAGGAATAGCTGTTAATAACAAAGTGCAAACTGATTAACATAACTATTGCCGAAATCCTGATGCTGACCCAAAAGGACCTTGGTGTTTTACATCTGACCCTGATGTATTCTGGGAACATTGCAGTATTCCGTTATGTGGTAGGTCGCATACGTATATTTTATTTTAATATTTTTTAGTTTGTTCTCTCTTATTTGGCTTTTACTCTACATGTTGTGACAACTTGGAAATAAGGTTTAAAATTAAAAAAAATCTTGTTAAGATTACTAAGGATAAAAAGTTACACTGAATTCACTGTTTTCATTTTTAAGCACAAGTAGATGGAATCTTTGCAATGTGTTGTACATCTGCATCGATCAATATATTGTTTATAAGCCATTTAAAACTAGAGGCTCTAAAGAGCCTGTGTCGCTCACCTTGGTCTATGTGCATATTAAACAAAGGACACAAATGGATTCATGACAAAATTGTATTTTGGTGATGGTGATGTGTTTGAAGTTCTTACTTTACTGAACTATTTTGCTTCTTACAATTATATCTATAATGAACTTTGCCCATTAGTAACAGAGAACTATATTTGGTAAAAATTTACATAAATTTACCAAATTAATGAAAATTGTTAAAAATTGACTATAAAGGGCAATAACTCCTTAAGGGGTCAATTGACCATTTAGGTCATGTTGACTTATTTGTAGATCTTACTTTGCTGAACATTATTGCTGTTTACAGTTTATCGCTATCTATAATAGTATTCAAGATAACCAAAAACGGCAAAATTTCTTTAAAAATTACCAATTGGAGGGCAGCAACCCAACAACCAGTTGTCCAATTCATCTGAAAAATTCAGGGCAGATAGATATTGACTTGATTAACAATTTAACTTCTTGTCAGATTTGCTCTAGATGCTTTGGTTTCATAGTTATAAGCCAAAAACTGCATTTTACCCCTATGTTTTATTTTTAGCCGTGGCGGCCATCTTGGTTGAATGGCCAGGTCATCGGACACATTTTTCAAACTAGATACCCCAAAGATGATTGTGGCCTAGTAGTTTCAGTGGAGATTTTGTAAATGATTACTTAGATTTATGAAAAATGGTTAAAGATTGACTATAAAGGGCAATAACTCCTAAAGGGGTCAACTGACCATTTTGGTCATGTTGACTTATTTGTAGATCTTACTTTGCTGAACATTATTGCTGTTTACAATTTATCTCTATCTATAATAATATTAAAGATAATAACCAAAAACAGCAAAATTTCCTCAAAATTACCAATTCAGGGGCAGCAACCCAACAACCGATTGACCGATTCATCTGAAAATTTCAGGGCAGATAGATCTTGACCTGATAAACATTTTTATCCCATGTCAGATTTCCTCAAAATGCTTTGGTTTTTGAGTTATAAGCCAAAAACTGCATTTTACTCCTATGTTCTATTTTTAGCGGTGGCGGCCATCTTGGTTGGTTGACCGGGTCACGCCACACATTTTTTAAACTAGATACCCCAAAGATGATTGTGGCCAAGTTTGGATTAATTTAGCCCAGTAGTTTCAGAGGAGAAGATTTTTGTAAAAGATTACTTTAATTTACGAAAAATGGTTAAAAATTTACTATAAAGGGCAATAACTCCTAAACGGGTCAACTGACCATTTTGGTCACGTTGACTTATTTGTAGATCTTACTTTGCTGAACATTATTGCTGTTTACAGTTTATCTCTATCTATAATATTATTCAAGATAATAACCAAAAACAGCAAAATTTCCTCAAAATTACCAATTCAGGGGCAGCAACCCAACAACCAATTGACCGATTCATCTGAAAATTTCAGGCCAGATAGATCTTGACCTGATAAACATTTTTACCCCATGTCAGATTTGCTCTAAATGCTTTGGTTTTTGAGTTATAAGCCAAAAACTGCATTTTACCCCTATGTTCTATTTTTAGCCGTGGCGGCCATCTTGGTTGGTTGACCGGGTCACGCCACACATTTTTTAAACTAGATACCCCAATGATGATTGTGGCCAAGTTTGGTTTGATTTGGCCCAGTAGTTTCAGAGGAGAAGATTTTTGTAAAAGTTAACGACGACGGACGCAGGACGACGCCGGACGCCGGACGCCGGACGCAAAGTGATGGGAAAAGCTCACTTGGCCCTTCGGGCCAGGTGAGCTAAAAAAAACAGTTCCAAGTTGTGAAGTTCACATCATCTTTTCGAAACTTTTACGGACGTAATCTAGAGTTGGCTGACAATTGCTGAATATTCGTTTAACAGTTGTTAACTTAAAACATTATTTAAGGCCTGTTTTTTTTTAGGTTTAGTAACGATCGCGAGCGGTAGCAATTCGTGTTGGTCAGTCTTCAATATAAACGTTGTGATTTGTATACTGTTGTTTCGCCTTTTGTTTTATTAGTACGGTGATCGAGTAAGGAAAACTCGCTTATTTAAAGAGTTCGATTGATTGTTATTCGGACTATACGGCTATAAATCACGGTATTGGTAGTTCAAAGGTTAAATTTATCATTTTGAGATGTCATCAAACAATTGTACGGTGCAAGTTCTGTAAAATGGGCTTTGAAGTACGTTAGTTGAACGGAAAATCGACTAAGAAAAGTTTTTAGGTCAACATTGTAAAATAACATCCGTGATTCGATTTCTGTTATTATATGCATTGTTGTTACACCTTATTCGTGATATTTTAAAGATTTCAAATAAAGGTTAGCAAAATTAATTCGTTTTAAAGAGTTTTTGTAAAAGTTTCATGCTACGAATATTTTGCATTTAATAGAGTACGTTCCAATTTTTCAAAAAAATATATTAAAAAAAAAAGATATAGACGTTGCAGCCCAATTGCCTACCTGGTATTCTGTAGATCATTATATGCTCATATATCATTTTTGTTTTAGAGAGAATAGGGCAGTATTTGGATAAATTCATGCTTCCAGCAGTATTAAAACAAGAAACACATTTAAGGGACTCATTAGAATTTATAAATATTATTGAGAAATTGCAGGTAAAACCTGACGCCTACTTAGTCAGTTTTAATATAAAAGAAATGTACAACAATATATTCCATGTAGAAATGATTGACGCAGTCAAACATGCTTGGCCTACGATAATTAAATGTAAACATACGATGCTTTTGCCTCCGTTGCGATGTATATTGGAACTTCTTAAGATAGTTCTTGAAAATAATGAATTTATGTTCAATGGTAAATTTTATAAAACTTCAACTGGAGTTCCAATGGGAAATAGTTTATCACCTGAAATTACGGATATGAGAGTTTATGAAGTCTTAAATAGTATTTTAAGGACTTTTCAACATAAACAGAAAATATCAAGTCTCTACAGGTTTAGGGACGATGGCTTTTTTATTTACAATGAAGGTACAGATGATGAAATATCACAATTCTTTGAACATGCTAACAGACAACATGCACTTCTAAAATTTACACACGAGAAATCACAAACTAAAATGCAGGTTTTAGATGTGCTGGTATTCAAAGGTCTAAGATTTAGAGAAACAGGAATCTTAGACCTCACGACATTCCGAAAAAAGACTGAAAATTATCAGTATTTAGAGATATCCTCATGCCACCCATCCTCTACTTTCAGAGGCATAATTAAAGGAGAAATGCTTCGCTTTAAGAGATGTACGAACGATCAAGTAGATTTGCAAACACAATATGCGTTATTTTCTGAGCGCCTTATTAAAAGGGGATATCCAAAAAATTAAATTAAAACTGTTATGCAGGAAGTGACTGCAAAACAAAGAATAGACACATTAATGGTAAAGCCCAAATCTGTATTACAGTCGCCTCCCTTGGTATTCTCCACAGTGTTTTCAAGACAGAAATCACACATAAAGAACAATATCTTAAAACACTGGGATAAATTAAAGGATGACGAAGAGGCAAAACTGTTATTTGATAAAAGACCTCTGTTTGCTTTCCGTAGGCATAAAAACTTGAAAGACATAGTAACATCAGCAACTCTGAATAATTAATATGTTGCAGACTATGAAAATAGATTCTATACTTTGTTCGTTAAATTGATAAACAAGGTTAAGTAGATAAAGAGTATAGAAAAATATTAGTCAGACAGATCATGAGGTGTCGAGCCCCTAATAAAAATTACAGTATTTTTATAATAAGTGTCACTATGCAATGGCTTGGGCTCCTGACGATGGACATGGTCATGATCAATTAGTTAATTCTAATTGGTCTAAATAGATGTTCGAAACACCTTATGATCTATGGAGTTGGGGTGTTTATCAGTATTCCACTGGAGATTGCCTTTACAGGTTGGTCTTTTACTTAAATGTTGTCGAAAGCTTTCATTCCACATTTCACTGCTTTTTTGTAAATGTACCAGTCTGTACGTGTCTTGTTCTGCCCTACCGTAACAAATAAAATGTTCAGGAGTAGTGTTAAAATTTATTTAAATGGGAAAATAGAAGTTTTTCAAGACTGAAGTTTTCAACGAGAATTACCTCCCTTACACCAGATGTTTTTAAATTAATGTAAAAATATATTTTGACAGCTCTACAGGTATTATTTGTGTTATAAAAGTAGAAAAGAAGTCTTAAAGTATTAATTGTAGTAAGTTTGACAACTATTTTTGTCAAAGTTTGCTTTTTTTCATAAAAATAATTGAATTTATTTTATTTAAGGGGTAAAATAACAGTACAATTCAGTTGATTTTTATTTTGTCATTGCCCTATTTCTTAAATAAATGTTTTAAATGGGTAAAAAAAATAATAATATTAGTATTTACCTAATAATATTTTCAGCTGTCATTGATTTACAGTCCAGAAATGAAGAGTCCTGCTTGGGTATTAGAAGTACAGTAGTTTCAAAGTTTTCGGGCAGTTCATTATTGGCCGCAACCAGCTGCACACTTCTTAGAATGCAATTTACTTTTTTTGTGTTGTCTTTTTGAGTCTCAAATAAGTCCTGTTAACATCCTTAACTTTAAGGCCTTTGGGACTTCCATTTCTGTTTGAATCAGGTTTTTTTAAGGTAGAAAAGTGTCATTTTTTTCTTTTAGTATTGCCTTTCATGGTTAAATATTTCACAAATTTTCATAAAAAAGTTATCTTTGTCTACAGTTAGAGAAATTTAATTGGGTTTTTGTATCAGGGAAAGGTCAGGACAGGTGGAATTGGATCAGTCAATAGTAGCATAAAAGTTGACTCAGCATCTAGTTAGTCAGAGTGTGTTGAGTGATTTATAGTGCAAGAAAGTAATAGATATATATACCTCTGACATCATACATCCAATAAAATGCCATTTCAATAATAATTTACCTCTAATTGACTGAAATGCATTAAGTTATCAACAGTTTTAATATTACACTAGAAATAAGCACTCTACTTGTCACTTTTTATATGAAATAGGAATAAATACTTTCAAATTTGACAAAAAGACACCTGAAATAATTACACATAATGATACTAAAAGGCCTCAAGCTGGCCTTAAATGTGACCATCAGTCTCCATTTTTCCTTTAAATGAAGTGCATTTCATTTCTACTTGAAATAAAATACAATAACATGCGCGTAGCTAGGTTTACGTCAAAACGCCCGGGCGTACACTTGAATTTAGTAAAACAAAATATTTTCATCTATATATTATTAAAAGAATTGGTTAACAGTACATCAACCTTCTAAGACTTTCTTCAATTGCTTCTAATTTCGAATAAAAATGACAAATTTGGTGTCATATTTATATATTTGTTCATTTTCTGTCAAAGTCTAAATCTACCGTGATTTCTATACTCGCTTTCCTTTTTTAAAAGCAATTCCTTATGTACTTAGATTCGAAATGTGGTTTGCATTTTTTTATTATAACTGTGTAGATGTAGGTTCAGTATGTGGTTAAAGTTTTAATATATCAATAACTAAATTTATATATGTCAAACTATCGTATGATTTTACGATAGCTGGACAAAAACTGTTTATGGTCAAAAGAGTATCCAGCGCATCATGACGAAATTATATATGATGAATTTTCCCGTAATGTATGGATGTTTAAAAGGAATTTCTTGAAGTATTTACATTCTGAGGTTAAAATTTGGTGCATATAAATTATTTGTAAAACCGTGGTCAAAGTTAATGAAACTTTCTTGGAGGAAAACGCGTATAGCGTAAGAATAAATTTCCATACTGGTAATTATGATGTCGAGTTAAATTACATGATTAATTTATAAACCTGCATATTTTGTAATGAAACTTGTGCAGACATTAAATGAAAATGTTTGATTTGTTTAAATCCTGTAATGGACTGAAAATGAATAAACTTTTCGCGGGGAGAATTTCAGGCGAGAACCACGGTTTCTATCTACACATTTTAATATTGCACCTGAACAACTAAGAAAATTAATCATTTCATGTTCATGTACGATTCTAAATAAACAATGAATAGATTAAACATAAAAAAAACCATTTTGAATCTAAAGAATGTTCTTATTGATATGAGTTTTCAATAACGGGAATGGTATGTCATTCTCAATAACTTTAAAACTTCCGAAGGCTTAGCACCCGCTCATCTACTACCAGCAGGTTCATTGGCCTGGATCCAATAGAGCCTTTAGGCCCTGACCGAGGTTCGGGCGTACACTTGAACATGACCTAGCTACACCTCTGAATAAGATGCAGTGTTCATTGTATTTAATGTAAAAAACTATGAAATACTAATTAGTCTTATTTCTTCTTTTTCAGAGTTGAAAATTGGATTTCCGCAGCATATGGGTAGTCGTTTGATTTTCCTCTGTTTTCATGGAATGGATGTAAGAACACCTCAAGATTTCTCAGACAGTTTAAGAAATGATTGTAGATAGTGAATAAAAGACATTTACAGCATATTTTTTTAATTAAGTGGTGGTTAAGGTGGCACGGTAGTATTTGCTTCCAACGTTTTAGGTTGCTCCTTTGTGTACCCTACTTAGGTGAATACTTATGACACTGTGATTGGACATTGAAATGGATTATCAACCAGAAACATTTTTTTCAAGTATTTTAACCAATTATGAGTCTGAAAAATTCCAATTTTTAAATGTAACTATTGAAATAATTTTTTTACAATTTTTTTTAGAATATTACATTTACTGCGGCCAAATATGATGTAAATGACTGGTTCCCTTAGACTGGTGACAATTGCTAAAAAGGTAAACGGTCATGATGGTGTTTCTCATTTATTTTTGAATATCTGAATGAAAGTACTTGAAGTTACAGTAGGTTTTGGGTGTTGCGGAGTGTTTGAAAGTCATGAAAATCTGAAAAATGTAGTCGCCTATGGCAGGGAAATACTACCGTGCCACCTTAACCGAGATACATGTCTCCAATGTTGTCATGATAATTGCCGTTTTTGTAAGACTCACAGACTTGTATATATGGCATACAATAAAATATTACATCCTCATTTACAAAATAAAAATGAATATGGAGAACAATTAGATATCAGTCATCTATGCAACAATAAGAAATGTATCCTCATTGAACATCTTGTGCATGAGCCTCATTGTATAAATATGAACAGACATGAATGTTTTAAAAAAGGAAACTGTTCGAAACTGCACTATCCGTACTGCATGGTATGATACAAAAGGTATTCCTATGATTTTTTAGCCTTCTTCGTGTACGCTTCATGATCACCTCTTGCTGTGTCGGCCAGTTTTTGTCGAATATGTTTTTGGCTCTTAAGTAGCATACCCTTCTCATATGTATTTACCTCCTGATTTTTAGAGTATAATTCAAATTTTGCTTTAGCTTTCTGTTTCCTGTTCTTCATATATTTAGCTAATTTTTTATAATGTTTGTGTTTCTCAATTTTTTTTGTTCTTGCTGTAGGTGTGTGTGAACTTTAGATCCAGCTGTGACCGGGGCAACAACAGACACGCATAAAGCCATCACGGATTCACCTGGGCCATGGTTTGCTGAAGAAACAGCGCTATTCGCCCTGCCTTGGAAATTTTTGCTGAATGTATCACTTCTAGGTAAGGAACGCCTAATTATTCTAATGACACATTCAGATTTATGGGTATTTGTTCCCAGTTTAGTGCGCTCTAATTCTTTTGGGCCTAGTCTGTAATTAATACATTTTCTTAATTCTGTCTGCTGTTTCAGAGTTAGATTTAATTTAAAGGTTTTAGGCAAATAGATGCTCCTGTTGATCCATGGATCTTCTATCCCCTTGCAAACAAAGGAATTTCTTTTACAGATACAATGTTTACTTTGATAGCAAAGAATAATAGCATCAACTGTGTGAGACAGCTTTCTTTTGAAGGTTTGGAAATTCCCATCACAATGTTTTAATGCAGATTTGTATTCAGCATGACATCTTTAGCTTAGATCTAATGCGAATCTGCCGATTAGATCGTATCGCTGTTTTTTAGTCCTAGCCGGCATTAAACTTGTTAAAATTTTATTTTTCTTTATCCGTTTTCGGTGATTGTCAGAAAAGTGTCGCGTATCTATTAAATGCTCAGGTGTTACTTTTGAATTATTATTAGATGCCAATTGCTCAGCTGCTCTATAGGCACTGCTGTCAGAATCTGTAGTAATGTGTCTTACTTCAAAACCCTCACTGTACAGTTTGGATAAACTCTCACTTGCACTCCGCTGCTCATTCCCTATGCTTTCGACCATTTGTAAGTTTTGTGTACATTTACAATTTTTTTTGTTGATGTTTTCTTTACTATGATCCTTCCCATCACTGCACAGTTTATTTTGTGATTTTGTGTGACAAGATTGATTACTAGCTTTTTATCTGTCATGGTTTCAACAACAACATAACAACTTTGGATTTCCGGCTGAAATGGAGTTTTACCAATACCACTGTATAGGGGATTATTATAACATCCGTCGCCTTCAACATCAATATGAGATTCTGGATGACCCCGCATTTTATTAATTGTTTTCAATTCAGTTCTTATATCCGCCATATCAGCTACATTTTGAATTTCAATCTTTTCATTCACTTTGTTGGCAGAATTTTGCATACCCTTTGCTGAAGGAGCAGGAATGTTGCCGCTCAATAAAATTTATCGAAGTCCTGATGAACCCATTGAAACTTGCGAAAGTCCTACTTGCATGCCATAATTAATTCGGGCAGACTTTGGCCCCTTTTTTGTTGTTATAACTTCTTTATATAACTTGTACTTTTTGGAAATGAAGTTGCAATTATCACAATTGAGTGTAGCTCCCCATACAAAGCCTCTTTGTTCTTCTTTATCAGTATTCCACTGGAGATTGCCTTTACAGGTTGGTCTTTTACTTAAATGTTGTCGAAAGCTTTCATTCCACATTTCACTGCTTTTTTGTAAATGTACCAGTCTGTACGTGTCTTGTTCTGGCCTACCGTTACAAAAAAAATGTTCAGGAATAGTGTTAAAATTTATTTAAATGGGAAAATAGAAGTTTTTCAAGACTGAAGTTTTCAACGAGAATTACCTCCCTTACACCAGATGTTTTAAATTAATGTAAAAATATATTTTGACAGCTCTACAGGTATTATTTGTGTTATAAAAGTAGAAAAGAAGTCTTAAAGTATTCATTGTAGTAAGTTTGACAACTATTTTTGTCAAAGTTTGCTTTTTTTCATAAAAATAAATGAATTTATTTTATTTAAGGGGTAAAATAACAGTACAATTCAGTTGATTTTTATTTTGTCATTGCCCTATTTCTTAAATAAATGTTTTAAATGGGTAAAAAAATAATAATATTAGTATTTACCTAATGATATTTTCAGCTGTCATTGATTTACAGTACAGAAATGAAGAGTCCTGCTTGGGTCTTAGAAGTACAGTAGTTTCAAAGTTTTCGGGCAGTTCATTATTGGCCGCAACCAGCTGCACACTTCTTAGAATGCAATTTACTTTTTTTTGTGTTGTCTTTTTGAGTCTCAAATAAGTCCTGTTAACATCCTTAACTTTAAGGCCTTTGGGACTTCCATTTCTGTTTGAATCAGGTTGTTTTAAGGTAGAAAAGTGTCATTTTTTTCTTTTAGTATTGCCTTTCATGGTTAAATATTTCACAAATTTTCATAAAAAAGTTATCTTTGTCTACAGTTAGAGAAATTTAATTGGGTTTTTGTATCAGGGAAAGGTTAGGACAGGTGGAATTGGATCTGTCAATAGTAGCATAAAAGTTGACTCAGCATCTAGTTAGTCAGAGTGTGTTGAGTGTTTTATAATGCAAGAAAGTAATAGATATATATACCTCTGACATCATACATCCAATAAAATGCCATTTCAATAATAATTTACCTCTAATTGACAGAAATGCATTAAGTTATCAACTGTTTTAATATTACACTAGAAATATGCACTCTACTTGTCACTTTTTTTTATATGAAATAGGAATAAATACTTTCAAATTTGACAAAAAGACACCTGAAATAATTACAAATAATGATACTAAAAGGCCTCAAGCTGGCCTTAAATGCGACCATCAGTCTCCATTTTTCCTTTAAATGAAGTGCATTTCATTTCTACTTGAAATACAATATAATAAGATGCAGTGCTCATTGTATTTAATGTAAAAAAATATGAAATATTAATTAGTCTTATTTCTTCTTTTTCAGAGTTGAAAATTGGATTTCCGCAGCATATGGGTAGTCGTTTGATTTTCCTCTGTTTTCATGGAATGGATGTAAGAACACCTCAAGATTTCTCAGGTACGGTAGTATTTGCTTCCAACGTTTTAGGTTGCTCCTTTGTGTACCCTACTTAGGTGAATGCTTATGACACTGTGATTGGACATTGAAATGGATTATCAACCAGAAACATTTTTTTCAAGTATTATAACCAATTATGAGTCTGAAAAATTCCAATTTTTAAATGTAACTATTGAAATAAATTTTTTACAATTTTTTTAGAATATTACATTTACTGCGGCCAAATATGATGTAAATGACTGGTTCCCTTAGACTGGTGACAATAGCTAAAAAAGTAAACGGTCATGATGGTGTTTCTCATTTATTTTTGAATATCTGAATGAAAGTACTTGAAGTTACAGTAGGTTTTGGGTCTTGGGGAGTGTTTGAAAGTCATGAAAATCTGAAAAATGCAGTCGCCTATGGCAGGGAAATACTACCGTGCCACCTAAACCGAGATACATGTCTCCAATGTTGTCATGATAATTGCCGCTGTAAGACTCACAGACTTGTATATATGGCATACAATAAAATATTACATCCTCATTTACAAAATAAAAATGAATCTGGAGAACAATTAGATGTCAGTCATCTATGCAACAATAAGAAATGTATCCTAATTGAACATCTTGTGCATGAGCCTCATTGTATAAATATGAACAGAAATGAATGTTTTAAAAAAGGAAACTGTTCGAAACTGCACTATCCGTACTGCATGGTATGATACAAAAGGTATTCCTATGATTTTTTAGCCTTCTTCGTGTACGCTTCATGATCACCTCTTGCTGTGTCGGCCAGTTTTTGTCGAATATTTTTTTGGCACTTAAGTAGCATACCCTTCTCATATGTATTTACCTCCTGATTTTTAGAGTATAATTCAAATTTTGCTTTAGCTTTCTGTTTCCTGTTCTTCATATATTTAGCTATTTTTTTATATTGTTTGTGGTTCTCAAAATGTTTTGTTCTTGCTGTAGGTGTGTGTGAACTTTAGATCCAGCTGTGACCGGGGCAACATCAGACAAGCATAAAGCCATCACGGATTCACCTGGGCCATGGTTTGCTGAAGAAACCGCGCTATTCGCCCTGCCTTGGAAATTTTTGCTGAATGTATTACTTCTAGGTGAGGAACGCCTAATTATTCAATTGACACATTCAGATTTATGGGTATTTGTTCCCAGTTTAGTGCGCTCTAATTCTTTTGGACCTAGTCTGTAATTAATACATTTTCTTAATTCTGTCTGCTGTTTCAGAGTTAGATTTAATTTAAAGGTTTTAGGCAAATAGATGCTCCTGTTGATCCATGGATCTTCTATCCCCTTGCAAACAAAGGAATTTCTTTTACAGATACAATGTTTACTTTGATAACAAAGAATAATAGCATCAACTGTGTGAGACAGCTTTCTTTTGAAGGTTTGGAAATTCCCATCACAATGTTTTAATGCAGATTTGTATTCAGCATGACATCTTTGGCTTAGATCTAATGCGAATCTGCCGATTGGATCGTCTCGCTGTTTTTTAGTCCTAGCCGGCATCAAACTTGTTAAAATTTCATTTTTCTTTATCTGTTTTCGGTGATTGTCAGAAAAGTGTCGCGTATATATTAAATGCTCAGGTGTTACTTTTGAATTATTATTAGTCCTAGCCGGCATCAAACTTGTTAAAATTTCATTTTTCTTTATCTGTTTTCGGTGATTGTCAGAAAAATGTCGCGTATCTATTAAATGCTCAGGTGTTACTTTTGAATTATTATTAGATGCCAATTGCTCAGCTGCTCTACACTTTATTCGTAGTATATGTATGTTCAAAGTAAAGGTGGCACGGTAGTATTTGCTTCCAACGTTTTAGGTTGCTCCTTTGTGTACTTAGGTGAATACTTATGACACTGTAATTGGACATTGACATGGATTATCAACCAGAAACATTTTTTCAAGTATTTTAACCAATTATGAGTCTGAAAAATTCCAATTTTTAAATGTAACTATGGAAATAAATTTTTTACAATTTTTTTAGAATATTACATTTACTGCGGCCAAATATGATGTAAATGACTGGTTCCCTTAGACTGGTGACAATAGCTAAAAAAGTAAACGGTCATGACGGTGTTTCTCATTTATTTTTGAATATCTGAATGAAAGTACTTGAAGTTACAGTAGGTTTTGGGTCTTGGGGAGTGTTTTAAAGTCATGAAAATCTGAAAAATGTAGTCGCCTATGGCAGGGAAATACTACCGAGCCACCTAAACCGAGAAACATGTCTCCAATGTTGTCATGATAATTGCGTTAAAATGTTAACATTGTCGCCTATGGCAGGGAAATACTACCGTGCCACCTAAACAGAAAAACGCAAACCGGAAGTCTAATCTGACTAAACATTTCGTCCAATGACGGGACAAAATCCGGATGCCTTTTTCTCGTTTTTCTACAAAAATAACTCAATCTCAAAAATCATATGAATGGATGACAAATGCGACTATGCATAGGACACAGAGGCGTGTTGATTAATTTATTGTGGAAAGAAAAGAAGCGACACACAAAATGAGTCCTTCTTGTTAAATAGTATAGACTTGTGTTGCAATATGTTGTCGTTTTTTTAAAGATAATGTCCTAACAGGCTGCATTACTATTTTTGCCTCCAATTGTTCCTGGGTCCAATAACCCTTATCGTAAAATTTGCCAATTCGAAAAAACGTGGGTGGTAAACTTTTTTTTGGTGTATAGTTTGAAACTGTACTTATTTCGTTAATTTCCTTGAATAGGATGAGTGTTTATTTGTTATCTCTACAGCTCTGTACTTTGATTTTAAGTGTTGACAGCACTCTTGTGTACGTAGTTTGATTTTAAGTGTTGACAGCACTCTCGTGTACGTAGTTTGATTTTAAGTGTCTACAGCTATCTCATTTCCGTAGTTTGATTTAAAGTGTGAACAACTATCTGGTTGCCGTAGTTTGATTTTAAATGTCTACAGCTATCTCATTTCCGTAGTTTGATTTAAAGTGTCTACAGCTATCTCATTTCCGTAGTTTGATTTTAAGTGTTTACAGCTATCTCGTTTCAGTAGTTTGATTTAAAGTGTCTACAACTATCTGGTTTCCGTAGTTTGATTTAAAGTGTGCACATTTATCCCGTTTCCGTAGTTTAATTTTAAGTGTCTACAACTATCTGGTTTCCGTAGTTTGATTTAAAGTGTGCACAGTTGTCCCGTTTCCGTAGTTTGATTTTAAGTGTGTACAGCTATCTCGTTTCCGTAGTTTGATTATAAGTGTGCACAGCTATAGCATTTCTTTATTCGTCTAGTTTGAAAACATAGGCTATTTTAGTAATATGTTTTTCTGTATACCTTTGTTCAACTTAGACGATACCAGAATTAAATGACATATAAGTAAAAGAGGGACGAAAGATACCAAAAGGACAGTCAAACTCATAAATCTAAAACAAACTGACAACGCCATGGCTAAAAATGAAAAAGACAAACATACAAACAATAGTACACATGACACAACATAGAAAACTAAAGAATAAACAACACGAATCCCACCAAAAAACTAGGGGTGATCTCAGGTGCTCCGGAAGGGTAAGCAGATCCTGCTCCACATGTGGCACCCGTCGTGTAAGTGTGTTTTAGTTTGTCATCGTTCAAACAAACATATGACCAATTAGAAACAAGCTAAGCATAAGAGAATGGGTGGATATTACATTATTTAAAAAATCTTTTATAAAAAAGAATGAAACTAATTTGGAGAAATGTATTTTTGTTGTATAAAGTAAAAACACAAACATACTAAACTCCGAGGCAAATTCAGAACGGAAAGTCCTCTATTAAATGGCAAAATCAAATGATAAAACACATCAAACGGTTGGACAACAGCTGTCATATTCCTGACTTCGTACAGGCATTTCTAAAATGTACAAAATGGTGGTTTGATCCTGGTTTTATTCAGATGCAATCCACTGTGTATTGTACTGTTTTATTTCGAAAAAAGGGGAAATGCTTTTTTTAAGATTTTTGTTTATTGAAAATACAAGCGAACAGGGTCCATAAGTTTCATGCGAAATTTCAGTTTAACATTTATAATATCGTGCTTTGAGAGTTTTTATTCTTTTTCCAAACATTTCAAAACTGTAAGTTTCATAATTATAACACTCAGACATCAAAAGAAAATAGAACTCATAATAAATATGTCATAATTAAATCTCCTCTTAAATAGGAAAATGTGTTTTTTAAAACATTACTATCAATGATTAATGGTAAAAAAGAAGAATACAATGACTTGCTTTACGGTATTTCAAGCATTTGAAATACACACACAATTGCAATCTATTGACAGAACAGTAACACTTCTTTGACGTTTTGATCACACTGTGCTTTCTCATATCTAGATAACTATAGCATAGGCCATATTCAAGTCCCAAGTAAGGAGCCTGCTATTCAGTGGAGCCCGTTTGTTCCTGTATGTAATACTTGCATTTCGTGCATTATTTTAGTTTGTACAAATACAGGCCACTGGTTTTCACGTTTGAATTGCAGAACATTTGTTTTTTAGAGCCTTTAAAACCTGACAATGCAGTATGGGTTTTACTCATTGTTGAAGGCCATACCGTGACATTTAGTTGTTGATTTCTTTGGCAGCTTATCTCTTGTTGAGAGTTTTCTAATTGGTAATCGTACTATCTTCTTTTAATTAAATGTTTTCCTTATTCTTTCGTAAATCATAAGTTAGACAGTCTTCGTATATCTTTAACCCTTATAAGATTAAGGTTGTGGTTGTAGTTTGCCATGACATGTAACATGTAACATCAATTAAAAACGTAGAAAACATGCTCATTATAAGGCGACCTTTTACAATTTATCGGATTGTTCCAATACCATGGGTCGCAATACAATTTACCGGGTTGCTTCAATACCGATATTCTCTATTAAATTTACCGGATTGCTTCAATACAAATTTTCTCAATACAATTTACGGGATTGATTCAAGACCAATGATCTTAATTAAATATATCGCATTGATCCTCAACCAATTATATAAATAAAATCATCCTGATTGATCCAATACCAATGGTCTGAATACAATTTGTACATATGCAACATCAATGTAAATTACTAATTTCTAAATAAACGTATTTGAGACTGGTGTACACAAGTTATGTTGTTGTTTGATCAAAGCTGCAGTAGATGCAACAACTACCTTTTATGGTTTGTCTACAACGTAACAAGTGTAACACATGACATGTATGTACTTGAACAAGAACAGCTAATGACCTGCCTGTCTTGAAACAAGTACAATAAATATCTTGCCTGAAATGATATCATTAATTACAACAATTTTGAATGAAATAGAAAGTCATCACAAGCAATGAATTTCTAAATATTTACCAATTTGTGTAGTTCATGTACACCAAGTACCGTTATTGACTTTCCATGAATTCAAACCATAAAAAGCAGACTATTCTGGATTGAAAACCAGTCTAGCCAGTGAGTTCCATGATTTGAACAACCATTGATGTTCCTGTAATACAAACCAGTACAACCAATGATGTAACGTGATTAGGAACTAGTAAAACCATTGCCTCACTTGCATTAGAAACAAATACAATCAGTGACTTAGCTGGATTAAAAAGCAGTAAAACTATTGACTTAACTGGATTATAAAGCAGTACAACTATTGATTTTTTTGGATTACAAAACAGTACAACTATTGATTTTTTTTGGATTACAAAGCAGTACAACTATTGTTTTTTTTTTATTACAAAGCAGTACAACTATTGACTTAACTGTATTACAAAGCAGTACAACTATTGATTTTTTTGGGGATAACAAAGCAGTACAACTATTGATTTTTTTTGGATTACAAAGGAGTACAACTATTGATTCTTTTGGATTACAAAGCAGTACAACTATTGATTGTTTTGGATTACAAAACAGTACAACTACTGATTTTTTTTGGATTACAAAGCAGTGCAACTATTGTTTATTTTTTGGATTACAAAGCAGTACAACTATTTACTTAACTGGATTACAAAGCAGTATAACTATTGATTTTTTTGGATTACAAAGCAGTACAACTATTGATTTTTTTGGATTACAAAGCAGTACAACTATTGACTTAACTGGATTACAAAGCAGTACAACTATTGATTTTTTTGGATAACAAAGCAGTACAACTATTGATTTTTTGGATTACAAAGCAGTACAACTATTGATTTTTTTCTATTACAAAGCAGTACAACTATTGATTTTTTTGGATTACAAAGGAGTACAACTATTTTTTTTTTTGGATTACAAAGCAGTACAACTATTGATTTTTTTGGATAACAAAGCAGTACAACTATTGATTTTTTGGATTACAAAGCAGTACAACTATTGATTTTTTTCTATTACAAAGCAGTACAACTATTGATTTTTTTGGATTACAAAGGAGTACAACTATTTTTTTTTTTGGATTACAAAGCAGTACAA
Source organism: Mytilus edulis (assembly GCF_963676685.1). Classification (NCBI taxonomy): domain Eukaryota; kingdom Metazoa; phylum Mollusca; class Bivalvia; order Mytilida; family Mytilidae; genus Mytilus; species Mytilus edulis. The sequence goes on along the minus strand of NC_092349.1, from coordinate 32,610,863 downwards.
CTATTGACTTAACTGGATTACAAAGCAGTACAGCTATTGATTTTTTGGATTACAAAGCAGCACAACTATTGATTTTTTTGGATTACAAAGCAATACAACTATTGATTTTTTTGGATTACAAAACAGTACAACTATTGATTTTTTTGGATTACAAAGCAGTGCAACTATTGTTTATTTTTTGGATTACAAAGCATTACAACTATTGACTTAACTGGATTTCAAAGCAGTATCACTATTGATTTTTTTTGGATTACAAAGCAGTACAACTATTGATTTTTTTTGGATTACAAAGAAGTACAGCTATTGATTTTTTTGGATTACAAAGCAGTACAACTATTGATTTTTTTGGATTACAAAGCAGTACAACTATTGATTTTTTTAGATTACAAAGCAGTACAACTATTGATTTTTTTGGATTACAAAGCAGTACAACTATTGATTTTTTTGGATTACAAAGCAGTACAACTATTGTTTTTTTTTTATTAATAGGCAGTACAACTATTGATTTTTTGGAATACAAAGCAGTACAGCTATTGATATTTTGGATTACAAAGCAGTACAACTATTGATTGTTTTGGATTACAAAGCAGTACAACTATTGGCTTAACTGGATTACAAAACAGTACAACTATTGATTTTTTGGGATTACAAAGCAGTACAACTATTGTTTTTTTTTTAATTACAAAGCAGTACAACTATTGATTGTTTTGGATTACAAAGCAGTACAACTATTATTTTTTTTGAATTACAAAGCAGTACAGTTATTGATTTTTTTGGATTACAAAGCAGTACAACTATTGATTTTTTTGGATTACAAAGCAGTACAACTATTGATTTTTTTGGATTACAAAGCAGTACAACTATTGTTTTTTTTGGATTACAAAGCAGTACAACTATTGATTTTTTGGATTACAAAGCAGTACAGCTATTGATTTTTTGGATTACAAAGCAGTACAACTATTGATTGTTTTGGATTACAAAGCAGTACAACTATTGACTTAACTGGATTACAAAACAGTACAACTATTGATTTTTTTGGATTACAAAGCAGTACAACTATTGATTTTTTTGGATTACAAAGCAGTACAGCTATTGATTTTTTTGGATTACAAAGCAGTACAACTATTGATTTTTTTGGATTACAAAGCAGTACAACTATTGTTTTTTTTTTATTAATAGGCAGTACAACCATTGATTTTTTGGATTACAAAGCAGTACAGCTATTGATTTTTTGGATTACAAAGCAGTACAACTATTGATTGTTTTGGATTACAAAGTAGTACAACTATTATTTTTTTTTGAATTACAAAGCAGTACAGTTATTGATTTTTTTGGATTACAAAGCAGTACAACTATTGATTTTTTGGATTACAAAGCAGTACAACTATTGATTTATTTGGATTACAAAGCAATACAACTATTGATTTTTTTGGATTACAAAGCAGTACAACTATTGATTGTTTTGGATTACAAAGCAGAACAACTATTGACTTAACTGGATTACAAAACAGTACAACTATTGATTTTTTTGGATTACAAAGCAGTACAACTATTGATTTTTTTGGATTACAAAGCAGTACAACTATTGATTGTTTTGGATTACAAAGCAGTACAACTATTATTTTTTTTGAATTACAAAGCAGTACAGTTATTGATTTTTTTGGATTACAAAGCAGTACAACTATTGATTTTGTTGGATTACAAAGCAGTACAACTATTGATTTTTTTGGATTACAAAGCAGTACAACTATTGATTTTTTTGGATTACAAAGCAGTACAACTATTGTTTTTTTTGGATTACAAAGCAGTACAACTATTGATTTTTTGGATTACAAAGCAGTACAGCTATTGATTTTTTGGATTACAAAGCAGTACAACTATTGATTGTTTTGGATTACAAAGCAGTACAACTATTGACTTAACTGGATTACAAAACAGTACAATACTGATTTTTTTGGATTACAAAGCAGTACAACTATTGATTTTTTTGGATTACAAAGCAGTACAACTATTGATTTTTTTGGATTACAAAGCAGTACAACTTTTGATTATTTTTGATTACAAAGCAGTACAACTATTGATTTTTTTGGATTACAAAGCAGTACAACTATTGTTTTTTTTTATTAATAGGCAGTACAACCATTGATTTTTTGGATTACAAAGCAGTACAGCTATTGATTTTTGGAATTACAAAGCAGTACAACTATTGATTTTTTTGGATTACAAAGCAGTACAACTATTGATTTTTTTGGATTGCAAAGCAGTACAATTATTGACTTAACTGGATTACAAAGCAGTACAACTATTGATTTTTTTGGATTACAAAGCAGTACAACTATTGATTTTTTTGGATTACAAAGCAGTACAACTATTGATTGTTTTGGATTACAAAGCAGTACAACTATTATTTTTTTTGAATTACAAAGCAGTACAGATATTGATTTTTTTTGGATTACAAAGCAGTACAACTATTGATTTTTTTGGATTACAAAGCAGTACAACTATTGATTTTTTTGGATTACAAAGCAGTACAACTATTGACTTAACTGGATTACATAGCAGTACAACTATTGATTTTTTTGGATTACAAAGCAGTACAACTATTGATTTTTTTGGATTACAAAGCAGTACAACTATTGATTTTTTTGGATTACAAAGCAGTAGAACTATTGATTTTTTTGGATTACAAAGCAGTAAAACTAATGATTTTTTTGGATTACAAAGCAGTACAACTATTGATTTTTTTGGATTACAAAGCAGTACAACTATTGATTGTTTTGGATTACAAAGCAGTACAACTATTGATTTTTTTGGATTACAAAGCAGTACAACTATTGATTTTTTGGATTACAAAGCAGTACATCTATTGATTTTTTGGATTACAAGGCAGTACAACTATTGATTTTTTTTGGATTACAAAGCAGTACACCTATTGATTTTGTGGATTACAAAGCAGTACATCTATTGATTTTTTGGATTACAAAGCAGTACAGCTATTGATTTTTTGGATTACAAAGCAGTACAACTATTGACTTAACTGGATTACAAAACAGTACAACTATTGATTTTTTTGGATTACAAAGCAGTACAACTATTGATTTTTTTGGATTACAAAGCAGTACAACTATTGATTTTTTTGGATTACAAATCAGTACAACTATTGATTATTTTGGAATACTAAGCAGTACAACTATTGATTTTTTTGGATTACAAAGCAGTACAACTATTGTTTTTTTTGGATTAATAGGCAGTACAACCATTGATTTTTTGGATTACAAAGCAGTACAGCTATTGATTTTTTGAATTACAAAGCAGTACAACTATTGATTTTTTGGATTACAAAGCAGTACAACTATTGATTTTTTTGGATTGCAAAGCAGTACAATTATTGACTTAACTGGATTACAAAGCAGTACAACTATTGATTTTTTTGGATTACAAAGCAGTACAACTATTGATTTTTTGGATTACAAAGCAGTACAACTATTGATTTTTTTGGATTACAAAGCAGTACAACTATTGATTTTTTTGGATTACAAAGCAGTACAACTATTGATTTTTTGGATTACAAAGCAGTACATCTATTGATTTTTTGGATTACAAAGCAGTACAGCTATTGATTTTTTGGGATTACAAAACAGTACAGCTATTGATTTTTTGTATTACAAAGCATTACAGTTATTGATTTTTTTGGATTACAAAGCAGTACAACTATTGAGTTTTTTGGATTACAAAGCAATACAGTTATTGATTTTTTTGGATTACAAAGCAGTACAGTTATTGATTTTTTTGGATTTACGACCTGATATTGAACTCAAGGTCTTAGGTCTAATTGACGTTCTTGGTTTTGACCTTTACTTTTACCTCATATGATAAAGCCATGATACTTTGTTTTACTTTATGTTTGGTGTTTTGCACCACATTTGATCTATGTCATGGCTATAAGTTTTAATGAGTAGATGAAACCTGAGTGCCTGGAAAGAAACCACTGACCTTCGAAAGGAAAAAAGACACTCCTAGTCAATTAGAATTCTAGACGAGTGCAACCGCACCAGCGGGATTCGAATTCACAACCTGAATGTTGACTGGCTAGTGATTTCAGTAATTGAACTAATTAGACCACTTGACCACCGATGCCCCTCGCCCTTATAATGTTTTCATAATGGTATTATAGGTACTGTACATATGTAGGACTCGGCGGTGCGATAGGGACGCTGAAGTGCCATGTTCACGCTGAAGTAAGAACGATGGTCTACGCCGTAGTACGATTGTCCTTTCGCTGAAGTGCGATGGTATGGCATGATGTTTGAATATTATGACCTATTAAAAAATAATGTTACAAAAATACAACAGGGATTTGCAGGCAGGAGGAAAGGGTTTTTGTGGATGAAAATATCATGCATAATAGGAAGTGGGAAAGAAAGTAACGAACAGTTCAATTCCTGAGCCTTTTTTAGCAGTGCAGATTGAGTTTGTCAATTTTTTATGTCAGGCGGAAAGTCTGGGGAACAAAACGGCAAAATGCTGAACCTGGTTTGCAGATGACCTATAGACAGTGTTCGGAAAAATGATACAATTCTTTTCACAACAAATAAAATGTTTTGATTTAAATGTCTACTTTGACTTCTTTTCATTTAAACTTCACACGATTTTGTGTGGAAAATTTAATAATGAAATTACTTTGTAGTATTAGCAATAGTTTTGCAAGGTGCTTTAATGTGTTTGTAGTCCAAATTGATCAATTCAAACTTGTATTAACGCCACCCTAGTATTAGTTTATTGTGATCAAAGCGTTTATTGTCCACAAAAGAGGGACGAAAGATACCAGAGGGACAGTCAAATTCATAACCCCCCCCCCAAAAAAAAACAAAAAAACTGACAACGCCATGGTTAAAAATGAAAAAGACAAACAGACAAACAATATGTTAGACCGAAATTAATATGACTTGCTCCTATGTGTACTTCCTCATTTATTGTAATCTCCTCAGCGGTGTATCAGCTAATTTGAAAGTCTTTGGTGGATAACGTGACCATTTCTATTATTTGGACCTACACGCTGAAAAATTTTCATCAGCATAGTTTCTGACTCCTTGCTTAAATAAATGCAAATTGGCTAATTTAAAGTTAGATTTAAAAGAAATGAAGATTGTAAAGTCTTGGAGTTTTATTTATTGATTAAAGGTAACAGAATTATGATTTAATACGCGATACGCGCGTTTCGTCTACAAAAGACTCATAAGTGACGCTCAGAGCAAAATAGTAAGATATCAAAACAAGTACAAAGTTGAAAATCATTGAGGTCCCAAAATTAACAAAAAAGTTATGCAAAATACGGCTAAGGTAATCCATTCTTGGGATACGAAAATCCTTAGACGAAACGCGAGTCTGGCGTATCAAATGTGTTTCTTATCCATGTCGTTGACATTTATTTTTCGAGCTATTACTTTCATTGTGTCTGTGGTATCTTTAGTTCTTTTTTATAAGCAGGGTACCTCTGATAACCTTTATCATTTTCGGGACGAAATTGTGTATGGGGATTTTGTTGGTTCTTTTTTTAAGTATAACTTAAAACCTTTTTGGGAGTATGTTTAACAATCATCTTTTTATTTTTATTTTATCTTTAATGATGTTCAAAACCAAAACTTAAAAGTTCCAACTGTTGATAATGAATAACGAAGTATGCTGCAGGCTACGTATTCTTTTAACTCCTTTCTGGTATTATTTTCACTTGGGTGCATTTTGTGTAGGAGAATCATCTGCAAAAGAGACATGCATTGCAATTAAAATGGATATACTTCAGAAATAAAAATAATTGATAACATTCTGTTCAATATATTGTTTTTAGTTTTCTATTGTTTGTCTGTTGTTCGTTTGTGTGCTCATAGCGTTGACAGTTTATATCCGACTTATGAGTAAGAATGTCCCTTTGGGGTTCGTTTGTGTGCTCATAGCGTTGACAGTTTATATCCGACTTATGAGTAAGAATGTCCCTTTGGGGTTCGTTTGTGTGCTCATAGCGTTGACAGTTTATATCTGACTTATGAGTAAGAATGTCCCTTTGGGGTTCGTTTGTGTGCTCATAGCGTTGACAGTTTATATCCGACTTATGAGTAAGAATGTCCCTTTGGGGTTCGTTTGTGTGCTCATAGCGTTGACAGTTTATATCCGACTTATGAGTAAGAATGTCCCTTTGGGGTTCGTTTGTGTGCTCATAGCGTTGACAGTTTATATCCGACTTATGAGTAAGAATGTCCCTTTGGGGTTCGTTTGTGTGCTCATAGCGTTGACAGTTTATATCCGACTTATGAGTAAGAATGTCCCTTTGGGGTTCGTTTGTGTGCTCATAGCGTTGACAGTTTATATCCGACTTATGAGTAAGAATGTCCCTTTGGGGTTCGTTTGTGTGCTCATAGCGTTGACAGTTTATATCCGACTTATGAGTAAGAATGTCCCTTTGGGGTTCGTTTGTGTGCTCATAGCGTTGACAGTTTATATCCGACTTATGAGTAAGAATGTCCCTTTGGTATATTTCGTCTCACTTTTACTTTAATTACAAGATAGGTATAATTCTACATTGATATATGTTTTCAGTAGAAGAACAAAACAAATATTATGATATTGAAGGCACGAGTTACTCTTGTGAGATACATTTTAGTACTTTATACGATATTCGATACTTTGGCACAATCAGGACGACACAACCTTCTAATGCTCATGGATTCTGAAGCTTATTGATTTTTTCTGGTTCGTTATGCTCAGTCTGCTTCTGGTTTTTATATAACTATTTGATTTAAATGTGTATATCATGCATTTGATAGGATAAGCTGTCACTTACTGTAAGGTTTTATAACTGACACTGAACCCATGACTTTGGTCACCATTATCAGTTACGAAGTGAATGATCAACTTATTGGAAGTGGAATTAAATTCTTTTCCTTCAAAAGGACCGGCAAACAAAGTAGCTAGTAATGCATCGGCTTTAACCTCACCATCATATATCTAATCAAAATCATTTATTATAAATAGATAATGATGTTTTAGTATCACATTACATCTACTGTCCACTGGACGATAACATAATGTAAAACTGAGCATTGCTATTGATTTTACATTACAATAAATGTGTTGCTTACAATGAAGTACATATAATCGACTGCACATTGCATTGACTATCGCGAAGTGTACCAATAAATAAACAAGATCTGCTTTATTTCCTTTCCAGTGTATCTGAGATCAACCTATAATTTATAATGATGCATGCTTCTTATTTGTTACTTTCTGTGTCTGGTTTTGCATACTTTTTTATAATTCGTTGCTGGTTTTTTTAAGATGACGACTTTAACTACAATAACCTAGTTTTCTCGACTTTTAATTTTAATTTTGAATTTAGGTTTGATTATTCTGTTTTTATTTGTATAAAACAATTTTTAAAGAAAGCAAAATACGGCAAAAAGAAATATAACATGTGTTGGCAAACAAGTCTTCTATCAATGTTTAGAATCCCCAAAACATACATGAATACAATTATATAACTTAAAAGCATGTTTTAAATATTTTAATAATCATTTGAATATGTATATACCTGCACAAAGTCATAAGGCAGACCGATTCTGTTTGTTCCCTCCTCTAAATGAAAGTAAGTGAAGTTCAGCATTACTTTTAAACCTTCTGCAACTGTGATATTGTAATAACAATTTTGATCAATACAATACTTAGAAGGATAGTTCGGTGACGTGAAACTTCCAACTGGTCCATTAAATATTCCACCACATGTAACTGTCATAGTAAATAAGTCAGATGTTTATTAGTAGAATTCTTGCATCGAAATAGATGGTTGTTTTTAAAAGATAAGGGACTACTTTTAATCTTATGAAAGCATTGGAACCAATTGGATCATCTTTCAATTTTTATGAAAACCAATTTTTGAAGTTATAGCATGTTGAATACCAAATTTTATATGTGTAACGTTGTTACCGTTTTCTTTTAAACAAAAATCTAATTTTAAAGAAAAAAATGAAATGTGGTCAACAGCTTGTAATAATAGTGTATCTAACAGAGAAAAAACTTATCAATACAAAACAAGCTTTTTAACTCTTACTCGTTAATCTTGAACATAAAATTAAACAATGGAATAAAAAGATTGTTTCGAGGCTTTATTAAACCTTTCAGTGTGTTTTGTTATAACTGTTGGTCTTGTCTTCGTTGCATCGGTATCCACCCAACAGCTGATCCTACCTTCACAAACTTCCCGTATAAGTAAGATAATTGTGAACCTAATGTGTACTGTTATATTCCTCTGATCAAGTGAGGGGTTTTAATGGTTATATCTGTCCTGTTTGGACTTTAATTTGTTTGTTTTAGATTGTTCGAAATATTTTCAGTGAAATCTACGGAAGAGCCTCTCGTACGCGTGCTAATTTAATTCAATGTGTTAGTGCCTTCACCAAACAAGCCTGTTTGGTTTGCATCGCAATCAGCATTAAATATTGTTGCATTACCATTGCATCAAATTGACTCGTACCTTTAAATTAACATGATTAAGGGATTCATATGAAATGATTCTAGCCTTGTTCAAATATAATATTATTGAGGTTTTTTTATTGATGTAACGGCTTTTTCTAGACGGTAAATTTTTATTGAAGAAGAAAGCACTGTGCACGATCTTTGGCAAGAACACTGACAATTATAACCACGGAAGACGTAACACATGCGGGTTCGAAATCATGACCTCAGTGTTAAGAGACAATATTTATCTCATTCTTACTCGATTTATCCTTTTCCTGACCCGTTCATTATTCTTAAATAATCGACTTGTCAATCTTAGTTATTCACTGGTCTGAATTTGATTATGACGTCCTATTAACTTGCTCTCCTCTGAAATGTCTATCGTGACGTCATGAAAAATGACGACAATGCCTCATGACGTTACATAGATAGAACGCAGCTTTTTGTAGGTAGTTCATGTGAGAAACAGATTCCATCATCAAACCTTGTACAGTACGATATGTATCCACTCTCGAAAGTTAAAATTTACCATTAAATCACTCGTCGAGCCTCGCTTTTAAAATAAAACAAAACATATCTGTCTTGTATCACATTCGATGCAATGGTAGAATCTATATTTATACAATAGGTTAAGTGTGATCAAAGTTTTTAGATTAAATGATCAAACGTGTGGTGTTTTTTTTAAGTTATAATTAATACGAGAACTTACGACAACAGGGCTTACAACATTCATCACTTCCGGAACAATTTCCAGTGATGTCCTCATACTCATTATCGGAAGGACAAATGCTATGAAATTTACAGTTGCAATCTACTTGAGCTGTAAAAGAATATGAAATGTGTTTTGGTATTAATTAACAGGTCTTTAACTTGTTATGTTTGTCTATCTTTTCACTACTCAAATAAAGGCAACAGCAAAATACCGCTGTTCAAAATTCATAAATCGATTAAGAAAAAAATTTCCGGGTTACTAAGGAAAACTCAGGGAAAGACATCAAATATTAAAGGAGAACTACGACACAACATAAACACAACACTAAAATGTAACACACACAGAAATGAACTATAATATAACAATAGGCATTTTCCTGAATTGGTACAGGACATTTAAATAAAACAAATGGTATGTTGAACCTGGTTTTGAGGCTAGTCAAACCTCGCGCTTGTTTTTAAATAGCAAGCATATATGCTCTGTGTTGAAGGCCGTACCTTGACTGTTAATAGTTTTTCTTTATTAATTTGTTACGTGGATGGAGATTTGACTCATTGACACTCATATCTTATCCTCCTACGTCTATATAAGAAGTAACAATCCTGAAATTTTCTGATAATTTCTTATTAAAAAAAGTAAACAAATCGTCAAAACAGAACTAGTAGTTGTGACACACATTTTACTTACCTAGATGTATACACTATGGAAGTGACATGTTAATTACATTTTCTGGCACATTGTTTGATTCAAAAAGTTAAAGCGACCTACTAAACTATACAACGGGTAAGATATTTGTTACATACCAATGCATGTAGGCGGCTCACAACATCTGTTTGTATTGCAAAAAGGGCCTATGCCTGTATCTTGTTCATTAACATCACACACAGGTTTAATATCCCCGTTTTTAGCTTTACACTGGGCATACTGAAGCGTGTCTTAAAATAGATAAGAAAGACAAGACAATGGTCATAATATATTATAAATGAGTTGCACTAATTCTAGGATTTCACGCAAAGACAAGTATCATTACAAATATCTAACATGTAGTCTTCATGAACTTTTTTTTTACATTTAAACCTAAAAATAATGTTAGTATAATTTATACCTTAAAAACACATCTGCGTTTGCTTTTATTTTCTTGTAAAGAAAAATCGAAGTTATTTTAATTTATTTTAGAAAATTACCAATTGTACAAATTCCTGACCATTATTGTTACTTCATGATAAAATGTTTATAAATTAAACGATGTTTGGACAGACGTGTATTACAAAGAATCCAAGTCATGAAAAATAACTAATATTCCAAAACAAAAGACAGATTTTCATGAAATAAATTAAAACTTGATATCTTTGAAGTTGTAGAAATTGCAAAGAAAAAGAAGAGCCATTAACGATGTAAAGGTCGTCAATAAACACCAAATTATCTAAATAAAAAAAAATCAATTTCTGTTGATCAATAAACATGATAAAGTACGACCAAAAAATATTATGAACAGTGGATTTTTTCTTTATTGATGGTAACAATGTTAATGAATGAAGGTAAATATACGTTGACCTTAATCCGATCTCTATATTTGACGTGTTGTTGAATAAGTTTTTTTCGTGATTTTGCTAAAGTCTACATACCACTTATAGAAAAGAAGTAATTCGTTCGACATTTCGCACTGTATCCCTTAGTCTACAAAACTGTTTTTCGTTTCAATCAACAAATCACAATCAATCAACAGTAATATGTAGGCGGCAATCAACTTATATCACTATTGCAGCATGAACCTGTATAACATTTGTACGTACCAATACATGTAGGCGACTGGCAACATCTATTACTATTGCGGCAACATGAACCTGTGTCTTCTTCATCAACAGCACACGTTTGTTTACATATTCCACCTCCAGCTTTGCATTGACGTGTATCTAGATATGCAATTGATACAAATATAATTTCTATTTTTTTTATAATCCTTGATTTAATTATAGAAAATATAGAAAAAAATACTGTTATTCTTAATTGTACACTGTGTCTACATTCCTATGGAATGGTTAACTGTTAGTTATAACACAATGTCATTTTTAACTTATTATGTCTTTTAATTTTGTTCAATATAATGGATGCATGTGTGACTGTTATCGAAGCAAATAAGCAATAAATCCAAGTTAAATCGATCATGTTTTACTGTTTCAAATCAGGAATATGACAGTTGATATCAATCGTTTGATGTTGTTGATCTTTTCTTTTTAACATTTCCTGAACAACTTGTTTTTAGAAATTTGAACCAGTCAATCTATATTTTTTATTATTTATTTATATGCTAGTTTTAATTTTATAGCTGTTGATATGCACAATAAGATCAAACAGAAATTGATTGATTTTAGAAAATACGAAAAGTATATATTAGAAAATATACTCGTTTACTGACTATTTAAAATTTAAAAAAATCAAGTAGGCCTGACTACTTGTTATCATAGGTTGTTAAAAAACAGATCAAACTAAACAAATTCGTATAAAATTAGATTGAAAAATACGTATCTAAATGCTGTCATTTGTATTAAAAACCAGACTGTAATCAACTCGAAAAAACTAAAACAAAAAAAAGTTAAACTTTATTTTACATACATAATTGTACTTTGATTCTGCATTAATGTATAACACCACATCAAAAATTTGAAGAAAACAATAAGACAACAGAAAATTCTTGTCCCTTGTATTAAAAAAATTAATATATTTTCAAATAACGATAAAGATGTCTTACTTTTAACTTTAAGAATTGTCACTGTTGCAGCACAAACAATTAAAATGGCAAGTACAAATACAAATTTCATCTTGGTGTTCTGTTCAGAACATGTAAATTGTAAGTAATGTAATTATGAATGTATATATATATATATATATATGTATACGTAGTATTGATCGCGAGTTTGTCCTATTATAAACGAACACGTTTTACCACGTTGAAAGCTTTATTTTGATTCATTGTTTCATATGTAGAGAAAAAGTAACCACGAATTGTATTCAGACACTTTTAAAGATTGCTATAGAATTACTAATCGAAGAATTCAAGTAGAGGAAAATATTCAACGTGTGACCTAACACCACATTAATTCACGAATGCGCGTAGCGAATGAGTTAATTATCAGTGTTGTGCGGTCACGAGTTGAATATTTTTTGATATTTGCATTCTTTATTAAGTTATTAATTAGCTTAATAGACTTATTAAGAAGGGATATAATTACGATACTGTTGTCAAGTCATTAAAGATTGCATATTTTGGCGTTAATATTGAGTCACTGATAAGGTCTTTGCATCGGAACTAAACACATTTATTCTAAAAACAGTTGTTGGCATGACACGGGTTATGTTCTTCTCATATATGTTATGATGGTATGATACTAAACCCCTAACGGGAAGGATTGTGCCTGATGTTCATATGATGAAATCATAATCTTTCAGTCAGTTTAATTGAAGTCTGGAGCTGGCATGTCAGTTAACTGCTAGTAGTCTGTTGTTATTTATGTATTATTGTCATTTTGTTTATTTTCTTTGGTTACATCTTCTGACATCAGACTCGGACTTCTCTTGAACTGAATTTTAATGTGCGTATTGTTATGCGTTTACTTTTCTACATTGGTTAGAGGTATAGGGGGAGGGTTGAGATCTCACAAACATGTTTAACCCCGCCGCATTTTTGCTCCTGTCCCAAGTCAGGAGCCTCTGGCCTTTGTTAGTCTTGTATTATTTTAATTTTAGTTTCTTGTGTACAATTTGGAAATTAGTATGGCGTTCATTATCACTGGACTAGTATATATTTGTTTAGGGGCCAGCTGAAGGACGCCTCCGGGTGCGGGAATTTCTCGCTACATTGAAGACCTGTTGGTGACCCTCTGCTGTTGTTTTTTATTTGGTCGGGTTGTTGTCTCTTTGACACATTCCCCATTTCCATACTCAATTTTGTTTTATTATTTAATAAGTTATTCTCTTTATTACATTTGCAAATGTTTTTAAATTAATGTAAAATATGTAAGACAATAAATCTTTTTTCGACGCATTTGCAATTTGTTTTGATCCGCCGTTATCGACGTCTTGAGAACGCCTATTGTTGTATGACGTCAGAGAGTGAAATAACCATGATTGTTTCACATGTGAAATTATCGGTTTTTATTTTACTGGGAAATCAATGTAAATCATTGCAACAATTTAATAATAAAATTTAATCAAATAAAAAAATTGCAATGCACTGGAGAATACATAGATGTGCACTTTTACATAATATGTTCCTTACATCGTAACTTCAATCACCTTCCCTTTCATGGATGTGTCCTACCGAATAAGACTATTAGACCGGATTTGTTATCTTATAAGCAACACGATGGGTGCGACATGAAGAACAGGATCTGCTTACCCTTCCTTCCGGATCACATGCGATCACCCCTGGTTTGTGGTAGGGTTCGTGTTGTTTATTCTTTAGTTTTCTATTTTGTGTCATGTGTACTATTGTTTGTCTGTTTGTACTTTTCATTTTTGGCCATGGCGTTGTAAGTTTATTCTCGATTTATGAGTTTGACTGTCCCTCTATTTTTTTGCGACCCTCTTATACAGCTATACATAAGTGCATTACATAATATATTAATTAATTATCTGATCATTCTTTTCTTCTTAGATTTGTTCCACAAGAAAAATTCATCAATGGACTGTTGTACAGTGGTTTGTATTGGTCAAATAATCAATAAAACTATAAGTTTTAAACAAGCTAAGGTAATCTATTCTTGGGATAAGAAAATCCTTGGTTGTCGAAAATTTCAAAGAAATTTTTAAAAATGACCATATAAGAATTTTTTGAAAGTAATGTAATTTATTACTTATTGAGCGTCAAAAAATCTATATCCCCCTTTGCCTCATATTCTCATTAGGAAAAAAATCACACACCTAATTAAATGGGTATTTAAAAAGCTAAAATGTGATTACATATGTTAAAATTCTTTTATGTCATTTTTAGTAGCAATAAACAAAAGAACTATGTCAATGGGACATGTTTTGATACTATAACCGCCCTTCATGTTTTAACTAGATAGCATTTGTGTTCGCTTTGGAGATTCCATATATCATCAAGTTATTGGAATCCAAATAAGGGTCCTACCGTGCACAAGTCATCTGTGTTCGCTTTGGATCATCAAGTTAATGGAATTCAAATAAGGGTCTTACTGTGTAATTGTGGACGTGATTTTTTTGTATTGCTATGAGTCTCATTCCTGACGAAAATCAGCAAAGACCCATCGCAAAACATTTGCTACAAAAATGTAATGATTCTTTTGGATATTTTGATGATATACTGGTTGTCAATAATTACGATTTTAGTATGTATACTACAAAAATTATCCTGTTGAACTTACTTTAAATAAAGCTAATACACACAATGACCTCTGCTCTATCTTGATATTGATATCTATATCATTAACGGAATAAGCACTTTTTACAGTCAATGCCGAAAATATGAAATACATCGATTTAAATTATGTACACAATAAATAATTTTTGTGTACATAGTTTTCCGTGTCTACATTTGAATACGAGTACAATATAGAAAACCATCATGTTATATATTTAACTATTTTTTTTCAACAGATTCACAAGTTTTGCATTTTTAAACCGCGTGTGCATATATATTTTAATGTTTTTATTTTAATTCCTTACATATGAACAAGATACGTGTATTATTCATTCGTTTCAACGTTTTAAATTGTGAAGCATGTGACTTTAATAAGACTATACGCATTTAAAGTTTGAAACAAAAAACGATAGATACATGGAGGTCGTTTTGCTTGGGTGATTTACCTGTAAAAAGCTCGGGTCTCATCCATGTTTAAAACGAATTAATGCATGTTTGAAATAGTTTAACGGGGGCGTGGCCTACTAGTTTAACGCAACTAACCAGCAACTTGATTTCAATTGATTCACCGCAGAGAAATCTATTTGACTGGCGTTAAAATGAATTGATATGAATTGATATGAATTAAATATAATTTTTAATTTTTGTCAATCATTATCAAATAACGATCAATCTCATTTAAATAGCGTTAACACGTTTTTGTCCGTTCAAGTTAAATTCGGGTTACTAGTGAAAAAAAACACTAGTGTAAAACTATTTGAACAGGAAAAATAAAGGTCTAATGTAAAAAAAAACATGAAACCAGCAACACGTATGAACAATTCAACAAACGATAACTACTGAACGACAGATTCCTGACTAAGGACAGGTGCAAACAAATGCAGTTTGTCTAACGTTTATATACGTACCATAGACTCAATATAAAATATAAACACGATTTTGACACAATATTGTTAGCATTGTTTGAACAATTTAAACAGAAAGGTATTTATAAAAAAAGAAGTGGTATGATTGCAAATAAGTAAAATTTCCAGTACATACATACTAACTGGCACATCTATAGATAACCGTATGGCCTTTAACATTTAGCAAAGTTTATATGGCATAGTTAACAATAAAAGACGCCGACATGAAAAATGGAAAACAATTTTAACTATATAACTAACTGCTTAACCATGTTAACTTATTTTTAAAAAAAGAACGAAAAAAAATGTAAATACAACAACAACAAGATGTTGACACTATATTGTTAACATTACGATGTATACGATGTGAACGATGTAAACAGAAAGGTGTAGACACTACATATACAATATAAACACGATGTTGACACAATATTGTCAACATCGCGATGTATACGATGTGAACGATGTAAACAGAAAGGTATAGACTTTATATATATGAATACAATATAAACACGATGTTGACACGATATTGTCAACATCGCGATGTATATGGTGTGGACGATGTAAACAGAAAGGTATAGACTCTATATATACAATATAAACACGATGTTGACACAATATTGTCAATATCGCGATGTATACGATGTGAACGATGTAAACAGAAAGGTATAGACTTTATATATATAAATACAATATAAACACGATGTTGACACGATATTGTCAACATCGCGATGTATTCGATGTAAACAGAAAGGTATAAACTCTATATATACACGATGTTGACACAATATTGTCAACATCGCGATGTATACGATGTGAGCGATGTAAACAGAAAGGTATAGACTTTATGTATATACATATACAATATAAACACAATGTTGATACAATATTGTCAACATCGCGATGTATACGATGTGAACGATGTAAACAGAAAGGTATAAACTCTATATATACAATATAAATACGATGTTGACACAATATTGTCAACATCGCGATGTATACGATGTGAACGATGTAAACAGAAAAGTATAGACTCTATATATACAATATAAATACGATGTTTACACAATATTGTCAACATCGCGATGTATACGAATTGAACGATGTAAACAGAAAGGTATAGACTTTATATATATACATACGATATAAACACGATGTTGACACGATATTGTCAACATCGCGATGTATACGATGTGAACGATGTAAACAGAAAGGTATAGACTCTATATATACACGATGTTGACACAATATTGTCAACATCGCGATGTATACGATGTGACCGATGTAAACAGAAAGGTATAGACTTTATATATATATATATATATATATATATATATATATATATATGAGAGCCCAGGTGGTCGTGTGGTCTAGCGGGACGGCTGCAGTGCAGGCGATTTGGTGTCACGATATCACAGTAGCATGGGTTCGAATCCCGGCGAGGGAAGAACCAAAAATTTGCGAAAGCAAATTTACAGATCTAACATTGTTGGGTTGATGTTTAGACGAGTTGTATATATATATATATATATATATATATATATATATATATATATAACTATAACTATAGTTACATGCTACTGTGATATCGTGACACCAAATCGCCTGCACTGCAGCCGTCCCGCTAGACCACACGACCACCTGGGCTCTCAAAAAAAAGAGCTTTCGGTGGGCATGTGTTACCTTTCCACGTCAGTTTTAATCTAGCGGCGTACTACAGTACATGATATATAAGGCATGAAGATGTTATTGTTACAGATCAGCTAAATTATCTATAGTAAAGGATCCTACAAATTAATGTAAGATACAGTCACAGAAAATAATTATATTCATAAGTACGTCTGAGTCAGTGACAACCCTACAACAGATGTATCCATCGGATCGCCATCAATGATGGTGATACATGGCTGTGTACATAATGTATATACAACTCGTCTAAACATCAACCCAACAATGTTAGATCTGTAAATTTGCTTTCGCAAATTTTTGGTTCTTCCCTCGCCGGGATTCGAACCCATGCTACTGTGATATCGTGACACCAAATCGCCTGCACTGCAGCCGTCCCGCTAGACCACACGACCACCTGGGCTCTCAAAAAAAAGAGCTTTCGGTGGGCATGTGTTACCTTTCCACGTCAGTTTTAATCTAGCGGCGTACTACAGTACATGATATATAAAATGTACTACAGTACATGATATATATATATATATATATACAATATAAACAAGATGTTGACACGTTATTCAACATCGCGATGAATACGATGTGAACGATGTAAACAGAAAGCTATAGACTCTATATATATACAATATAAACACGATGTCGACACGATATTGTCAACATCCCGATGTATACGATGTGAACGATGTAAAACAGAAAGGTTTAGAACATATTGATAGGATACAATGTAAACACAATAACGACACTATAAAGTTGACATTGCGATGTTGACAATATCGACAAAACATCGTGCACTGGACATAGTTCAATCAAATGACAAAATTTAAAGCTCAAAAACATCAAACGAATGGACAACAGCTATCACATTCCCGACTTGGCACAGACATTTTCTTATGAGAAAAAGGTGGATTGAACCTGTTTTTATAGTGCCAAATGTCTTACTTATATGACAATCGCATTACATTCCATTATATTTACAACGATGCATGAACACAAAAGACATAGTAGGTAAAATTGTCAAAATAATGGTACAGCAGTCATCACTGTGTCACAATCTCAAATAGAACAAAAACAAACATTGAAGCACAAAAAGCATCTATCAAATTTCACATGCATTGCTTACTTATATATTTATTTTAAATCAACCCATAAAGGATTGAAATATTTGAAGTCCTATGACTATAGTGTAGAGTCGCGTGTTTGACATGAGAATGTAAACAGGAAGAAATATAAAATAGTTTTGTCGATCAAAGTATTTTCAAAATTATAATTTCTCACGGTGAATGGTGGTATACAGGGTCGAAAAATTAAAAGTTTTGTTAGAACTTATTTCAGAAGAAGACCGAGATTTAAAATTATACAGACGTTTTTATCTTTTGAGAATACACATATCGTGTAAAGAAAAAGTCACACGTACAAAACACACCAGCAAAAAGTAACAAACACCACATTAACGGGATGAAAACAAGTACGGAGCCACGTAGAATGGATATCCCAGAAAACAGACCAAACAGTTAGAGTATTTTAATAATAGAACAGAGAAAATAAAAGAACAATTTAAAATGTTATTAAGATGATAAACAACGCCAGTACGCAGAATCCATACAGCAAGAACATCATGTATTATTTGTGAAGTTGAGACGAAATATTTATCAACAAGGTCTTAGTACCTTCCAACGAACTTTTTCTAGAAAAAGGACGAGACGTTCTTTGATATATCCCTGGTTCATCAACTATCTGCTCAGACACTGATGACGTTTTACAAAGATAAATTGGATTTTCAATTTTATGATTGCCTAAAAATAACTGTGATTGATTGAGCAAGAAGATAGTTGGTAATAGGTAATATCATTTGAACTTTATATTGTGAATATTGAGGTTTTCAGGTTTACAACAAAATAAGAAAGATTTATATGCTCAAATGTCAAATTGTTATAAAAATTTATCTATATCCTCATGGAATGTTCACGGCCTTGGAGACAAACTTAAAGATGAATTGTTTATTGAGAATTTAAAAGGTGACATAAACATACTTTTAGAAACCTGGAAGGGAGAATCTAAAGAATTTAAATTGGAAGGCCATTGTATTATTTCTAAGTCCCGTAAAAAAAGAAAAAAAGCAAGAAGGTATAGTGGGGGCATTATTGTTACTATAAAAAAGCCATACTTTAAAGGCATTACATATTTAAAAGAAGCAACAACCTCGCCAAATAGACTATGGCTTAAGTTGAATAAGAACTTTTTTGGATTTGTACATGATATTTATATGTGCGCTCTTTATATACCCCCTTTTCATCATCTCACTATGATAATGACTTAGATTTTTTAGAAAATGAGATATCTACTTTCTCCATGAATGGACAGATTGTATTGATTGGAGATCTAAATGCTCGAACTGGCCAAAGAGCTGACTTTATTGTAAATGATTCTGATCACATCAATAATTTTGATGGTTTTGATTTACTCCCGGAAAATTATATTACTGATTCAGAAATTAATAGAAACAATCAAGATACTTCTGTAAATACAGTTGGTACAAAGTTATTAGACTTGTGTTTGTCTTCAAGGCTGCGTTTACTCAATGGTCGATTTTTAGGTGACTCATTGGGATATTATACATATATGTCAAGCAGTGGATTTAGTACTGTTGATTATGCTGTTGTTAGCGAGAGTCTCCTGTCCTCAGTCAAATATTTTAAAACAAATGATTTTACTTACCTATCAGATCATGTTCAAATTACTTTATATATGAAGTGCTCTATAAATATAGATAAAGAAATTGGCCTTCAGGAAAAAGGGTGGCACTGGATTAAATCATATAAATGGACAGAAAATTCTAAACTTAAACTTATTGATGCTTTATTGACTGAAAATGTAAAGAATGAGATAATAGAATTTGAAATGGTTAATTACGAGGAAAATCAGGTTGGTGTTGATGAGGCTACAGAAAAATTGACAAAAATTTTAGATAATATTTCAAGCCTTTCTTGTAAAGCAACTCCAAAAAAGAGGAGGAAGAAGAAAAGGAAATTTAAACAAGTTTGGTCAGACAATGTTATATATGAAACCAAGCGTCAAATAAATAAAATAGGAAACAAAATAAGAAATAATCCAAATAATAATAGTTTAAAGCAAAAGTTTTTTGAGTTAAAAAAAACTTGAAGAAAATGGTTAAACACAAAAAGTATGAATATAAACAAAAACTTTATAATTGTTTAAGTGAATATATCAATCAAAATCCAAAGGAATATTGGAAAATTTTAAAATCTCTTAAGAATAAAACAGAAAAAGATGAAATACCAGAGGTATTAAAAGATAAAGAAGTTTTAATAAAATATTTTCAAGATCAAGGTAAACATTCATCTATAAATAATGCTTTTATGATAGACATTGAATCACAATTAAAGCTATTAGAAAATAATATAGACTTCAAAGCTGAAACAGATGCTCCAATATCTTGTTCAGAAGTAAATAAGGTAATCAGAGGACTAAAACTTCAAAAGTCTGCTGGACCAGATAGAATTATAAATGAAATAATTAAAACCTCAAATCAAGTAATAATTAAGTCAATTGTTAAAATATTTAATTTAATTCTAAAAACGGGTATATACCCAAAATCATGGAAGGACTCATATATAATCGCACTTCATAAGAAGGGAGACAAATCTGATCCCAATAATTACAGAGGTATATCTTTAATCAGTAATCTTCCTAAAATATTCAATGCTGTACTTAATAATAGACTAATCACAGTTGTGGATAAACAGCTGAATAACTGTCAATTTGGCTTCAGAGAAAACCACAGAACTGCTGACAGTATTTTTATATTAAAATCTTTAATTAATAAATATATACACAAAAATAACAAAAAAATATATGCATGCTTCATTGACTTAAGAAAGGCATTTGACTCTGTATGGAGGACAGCCCTTCTGTATAAATTATGCAAAATGGGAGTAGGAAAGTCTTTTTACAGAGTAATAAAACAACAATATTTAAATACCAAATCCTCTTTAAAACATAAAGATTACATTTCTGACTATTTTGACATTACTAGAGGTGTGAAACAAGGGGATTCATTAAGTCCTACTTTGTTCAACATTTTTATAAATGATATCACTAAAGGTTTGGAAGATGACAACTCAAGTCCTTTGGAGCTTATAAATAGTAAACTAGGCTCCCTCCTGTTTGCTGATGATCTGCTTTTACTATCAGAATC
Source organism: Mytilus edulis (assembly GCF_963676685.1). Taxonomy (NCBI): domain Eukaryota; kingdom Metazoa; phylum Mollusca; class Bivalvia; order Mytilida; family Mytilidae; genus Mytilus; species Mytilus edulis. The sequence goes on along the minus strand of NC_092349.1, from coordinate 32,589,462 downwards.
TAAGGAGGGTCTCCAAAATAGTCTAAATAAAGTTTCCATGTTTTGTGAAAACTGGCAGCTTTCTCTAAACATAAATAAAACAAAAAGTATGGTCTTTTCAACAACAAAGCAAAAGCCTGAAGCATCTATACTTGTATATAAAAACAAAAAAATAGAGAATGTTTCAGAATATCCTTACTTAGGTCTGCTGATTAAATCAAATGGTAATCTCAGTCATAGTACAGCTGAATTAACAAAAAAGGCAAAAAAGGTTTTGTTCTCTATTAAAACATATACTAATTCTCTTGGCAGCCTTCCTATCAGAGTGTCAAATAACTTATTTGACACCTTAGTGAGACCTATATTGACTTATAATTCTGAAATAACATATTTGGACTCATATATAACATATTTCAAAGCTAAAAAAAGAGCTTTGGTTTCTGGAAAAATTGTGGACCCATTTAATTTTATTGACAAGACTCCAATAGAAAACTTGCATCTTGGTTATTGCAAGTTTACCCTTGGCACTAACAAAAGTGCCTCAAATTTTGGTACAAGGAACGAATTGCGAAGACTGCCTATTGAATGTCATATAAAAACCCAAACTATTATGTATTTAGCAAGGCTTTTCACCTCAAATTTGACTCCCTTATTACATGAATCTTTTCAATTAACTAAAACTTTGGATTCTAGTGGCACCTATTCATGGTTCACTTTTGCAAAAGATATTCTTTCTGAATCTAACATTGATATAGATAGACTAAAAACTTGTGATAATTTAAAACAATTAAAAAATATTAAAAGCTATATTAAACCCCAAATAAATTCATACTACAACAACCTGTTGATAAATAAGTTAACATCTATTGATGATAAAAGTAAATTAAATTTTTATAAAGCACTTGAGCCAAATCTATTGATCAAACCTTACCTCTCTAACCCAAACTTTGAATTTAGAAAATTAATTACAAAACTTAGAATCAGTGACCATTCATTATTAATTGAAAAAGGGAGGCATTTTAAAATTCCTCGCGAAGAGAGACTTTGCAAAAAATGCAAAGTACTAGATGATGAGAAACATTTCTTAATAAATTGTTCTCATAATTCAAATATTAGATTAACATATTTTGATTGCATTAACAGAGAAAGTAATTCATTTGCTAATCTCACTGACAATGACAAAGTTATATATATACTTAACCCATCAACACCAACACAAGTGAATAAACTAGGATCCTTTATAAAAAAAGTCAATGGAACTGAGGACAGGGGACCCTTTAATATTTACCTGAATTTGTGTATATATATTGAGTTACTTAGTGATTGTCTTTATTTGTTTTTTGTTGTTGTTATATTATGTCACAAACTGTAAAGTTTATATGGCAATAAAACTTTGAATTTGAATTTGAATTTGAAAAAAAATTATTCGGATAGCCGCCCTATGACAGAAAATCAAAAACATGAGTTATGATTATGTTTAATATTTTAAAGTTGTTTTTCACAAATACATCCTTGTGGAAGACTGCATGGAAGATCATTCCATCCGTAGGCGATAAAACCACAACCAGTCTTGCAATAATGAGCGCAATTTTCTCTCCGTCCGCTATTTGGTTCACCAGATGACCAGTAACTAAATGATATCTCAGCATTACCAGACGTTCACCTCCACTCTCCTTCCTTCTCGATATCGTTTAGGCCTATCCATACGTCAGCTATGAAAAGAATTTTTTTTTTAATATAGATAAAGCAGGTCTCATATCTACTAACATGTATCAGTGAGACAAAAAAAAAAAGGAAAACACATGCTGTCGTTACACAATTTGTATAAGTTATGAAAGGAAATTGTCGTTTGACATATGATAAACCATTTATAAATCATCTATTAAAAATCTATAAAGTCTTTATAATTTTAAGGTTATATATACGCTATCAAATTACGAAAATGTAATTTTATCTTGAGTGAGACATTATTCATAAAAACAAAAAGACAAAAAGTTAACATATACGGGTTATCGTCGTTGGTAAAGAATCTTTCACAAAAAAGCAAACACCTCCACGAAGGTGAACCCTCTAGTTTTAAATTTAAGTAACTGTAATTGGTAATATGTGTACTATATAGAGAATAATGCATGGCAAAATCCGTATCATATGTCGTATCATCCCGAGACACCAATATTAGCCCAAGGGCCTTTTGGCCCCAGGGATGATATTGGTCGAGGGTGATACGGCATGTGATACGGATTTTGCCATGTTTTATACGTTTTATCATATATTTCAACAGGAGAGTATATATTATATCATATGAACTGTTTTGTGATCCATAGCACTAAGTTACCTTCAGTTCTACTTTTGTCTTGTTTCAAAAGCCTTAAAAGAACTGCTCAATTACTTATCCGAAGCACCTGGGTTGCCTTACAATTTGCGTCCTGTTGTTTTAAAAATATTTTGTTTATTATTGTATTTTTTTGTGTGTTTTGTATTTTTTAAAGTTGCATCTAGTGTGCAAAAAAATATGAAAACGTTCGTGACGTCACATACCAAACAATGACGCCATTCAATAAATTGCGTCAAGCCCGATTGACCGTTCTATTGGATTTATTTTGAGGAAAATTTTTCTTAAGCTTACATAAATAAAAACTGACTTTATGTAAAAAACTTATAGGGGTATGATTAAGGGTATGCGAAAAAGGGGAGCGGTGTGATAAAGGGTATGCGATAAAGGGTGCGCATCAAAGTTGCAAGATATGGATTAAACAGCAGGCTATTTATCAATTATGCAAAACTACTGCATTTACTACTAAAAATATGATAAAAATTGAGATGTGTCTCCTTGGACTCATATCACATCTTCTTATATTTATGTTTAAAATAGAAAATACCATGTAATGCTGAAATCAACCATGTATTCTCTGCTACACTTTCAACCTTCACCAAGTAACCACCTTTTTTTACTGGCATTCATTCTACAATAAAACATGACATGATTAAGGCCAATAGAACGCATCATAGCACAGCAATGTAATTCTTTCAAAGATGTACATGTATAAAATAATCTATCCAAGTAACATTTTTGTCATTATTTTCAAAATAACCATTTATATTTATACTTATCTCAAACGAAATAAATTCTTTATTTTATGATATAATATGATTTAAACATTCTTGAAAACTACATTTCAACTTCGTACTTTATTTGGCTTTTTTTTTAAATTTGTTTTAAACTTTTTTGGATTCGAGCGTCACTGATGAGTCTTTTGTAGACGAAACGCGCGTCTGGCGTATATATAAAATTTAGTCCTGGTATCTATGATGAGTTTATTTAGTCAATACATCTATCGAAATTTTAAAAACTCTATTGAGTCATTTCATATATAAAATTTTAAATTAAATCACCTATATAAGTAACTTCTTAAAGTAATGCCCCTGACATTCTTTTTTATATATGATATCTAATTTTATAGAATAACACATTCGTATATGACATTTTTTTGTACTTACTTTTCTTTAAATTATCTATTTCAGTCTTCATGTTCTTCATTTACTTCTGATTTCCATTCAATAAAGACTTTAATTTTGTTATTTCATCTATCTGTAGCTTTCCATTAATATTGTTTATTGCTACATGATTCTGATAATAACTGAGGGCGTGAACTTTGTTTAGTCTCGTTTCTGTACGGTCTAGTTGTTTTATTATCATCCACATGAAAGGATTATTGGACGATTTATCCGATGAGTCTGAAGAAAATCTTTTTTCTCCATGGCGAATGAAGCGGTAACGGACAAAATCATTAATAAATAAACGCAAATATGCATTTTGGCCAACAAAAACCTATCGACAAAACCTAAAACATGTAAAATGCACTATTTTTTCTATAATTTTCAGAAACTGAACTGACACAAAAAGTGAAAAACAATCAATATACAGAGTAATTATATGTTTTGGTGACAACTATTGTAATTTGATATTGAACATGTTGTATAGCCTTATAATTGTTTTAGTGGGAAAAGATCATGTTTCGTCATTTTTTGTTGAAAAACGTAATTGAATTGAATTGACTTTTCTTTTAATTGATGCATGTATGTGTTTATCTTTTTTATTCATTATGATTTCTAGTTTTATTTTATAATATGTTTATCTAATTTTGTATTTTTTGTTGTTTTTTTGTTGTTGTTGATATATTTCAATATGAAAACTTGTGTCGTTCGTATTTAAATCAATAATTTATTAAAGGCACTGCGTTTATATCGCTATAAATGCACTTATTGCATGTTCTTTTTGAAATATGGTTTATTTTTGTTTTCTCTTTGGAACGGTAACATTTATTGACAATTGTTTTGCCATTTGTCTCCGTTCTCTATTCATTTTTTTTCTGCAAGTTTCATTATGACTGAAGCATTTCGACGGCTCCATGTGACAGTTATTCCATATTTGTTTTTAATACTTGTTTGGGTGTCCATTCTCCTGGTGAATACATTCTTTTAGTTTATTTTGTAAGTGAAGTAGCTACAAATTAAAATTGTTTTTAGTTGTATTTTACTAAAACATTAATATGTGTTAGTTGATACAGCCAATACTGGTATTAAATCCATGCTACACTAAAATTATTTTTTATATATTAATAGTTATCAAAGGTACAATGATTACAAATTAGAACGTCAGACGCGCATTTCGTCTACATAAGACTCACCAATGACGGTCATATCAAAATATTTATCAAGCCAAACAAGTACAAAGTTGAAGAGCATTGAGGATCCAAAATTCCAAAAAGTTGTGCCAAATACGGCTGAGGTATCATATGCCTGGAATAAGAAAATCCTTAGTTTATCGAAAATTCAAAGTTTTATAAACAGGAAATTTATAAAAATGACCACATTATTGATATTCATGGCAACATCGAAACAAATTGAACATAACTGTTCTGAAATAAACACCATGCACTATAATATATCAAATGCTTTAATGCTATCTTTAAATAGCTATAACGCTTAATTTGTAAAGAAAAAAAGAAAAAAAATTTACAAAATAACAAAAGGTAAAGCATTTGGCCCAATTTCATATATTCACAACAACAACAAATAGTTTTGTATTACAACATTTGACCAGTACAGTTGAACATTATTGTTTTCTTCTTTTTAAAAAGGTACCTAACACCTGAACTAAAATTAATTTGGCTCGTTTAATTTTCTTAAAATTTTTTAAAAGTACTTACTTTGACCCTTTGACAAAAATATAAAAAAAATCATCAAACAAATTGAACCAACCGTTTAATCAGAAAAATTACTCTGGTTATATAGCAGTTTGACAAACACTCATTTTGATCATTGGGAAGCTTGATATTCCCTTAAGAACACAACGTCATTAAAACGTTCTGCTGATTTTACAGAGTTATCTCCCTGTAGTGTTAGGTACCACCTTAAATCAATACAAGCACAATTATGAAAGGTGTTTATATGCACACTAAAAAACAAAAAGTAAATGAAATATAAAGCTCGTATTGTTATCAGTATAAAATATACACATTAAACAATGCTTTCCCGTAGACATTGGCCATGTGAAAAAGACTACATTTGAAACAAACATTTTCTTCATCTGTTCCTAATTATAGATTTTCAAGTAAAATAATTTTTGGAGCCAGTGATTTTAAAGTGGATTTGTGAAATAATATTTGCATATAAGCAGTATGTTTGGCCAAAATTTGTCAAAGTAAGCTAAAAATAAAAACATCGCCGACATATTATTGACTCGAAAATGATTAGTTGAACCTACTTGAATCCATACTTATGTGACCTTCAATTAATAGTATGCAAGATATTAAATTTTTAAGATAGTGTATATATCAACGAAAAACGAACCTAATATTGTTCTGCTTTCTTAGTGCTCTTTTTCCATACTATATAGCTATAATAGCTTTTTTAAAAAGCTTATTATGTCGAAACAGAGCAACATCGTTAATTTAACTAAAAAATAAAAATTTATTAAACTGAATATTGCCTTGTACGCAATTGTAAAACAACTGGTTGAATAACTCTATTTGTCACAATTTCGGAATAGGTTTAGATAGTGAAATTGCTTTATCTGAAATACCAAAGACAAATATATGTGTACCATGCTTTAGAAATTCGATATAGTTATCAAGACTATCAAACAAGTTTCCATTAAAGTCATACTTCAAATGTCCGTACTCCTCTTTTGTATGTATCATCAAATGTACTTTTTCATCTTTTATCCTAAAATATATCATGTATATCAATTAACCAAAAAAAAATATGTTTCCTTCCATATTTGAACGAGTCTTCAAAAAAAGCATTTCAATACTTATTATTTATCTGTCGTACTGAAAGTGTTTATTGATATACATTGTAAATATGTAAATGCATGATGATTAACTGAAACATGACGATTTGTAATTTTGTCTTTGACACATTCCTCATTTCTAATCTCAATTTTATACTATTCCTTCCCCGTGTGTAATTCACTTTTTTAGGATACTCTGTTTAAAACTAACTAGCTTTTTAAAAGATTGTTATAAATTTATAGTATATAAATAAAGAAACTAGAAAAGCAGCAAAAATGGAGGGTCCGTGTGCATGTTTTCGAGATATCAGCCATTGAAAATTTGACGGGAAATAATTATCTCTAGACTTTTTTTACATTTAACATAGGCACCTTTTTTTTCAAAAAAGAATGAAAAAATAACAAGGATTTTATAAGATTTTGATTTTTTTTAAAAACTATATGTAATAAAAAATATGAAAAGAAAAGTAGGGGTTAATGGGCAAAATAATTTGAATGTCAATACATGGATAAAACCAGAGGATTCCGATAATCTGTCAAAAATTCAAGAAAAAGAGGAACAAACATCCTTAACGTGAAAGGACATAACACAAAACTGTTGATACTTACAAGATACTTAAGATATAGTTTCCAGTTAATATTCTACTTTCCCTTACTAGAAAAGCACCATCTCCCATATATTTGTATTTCTGTAGTAATGTGTCTGCTTCCACGCGCGTCATCTTTCCATAGTTCCATGACTCGTTATTCTGTAATGATATTTTTAATATTCAAAAATGTGGATTAGGGGAATTTGAAATGTTTACATATCTAGATGGCAATTTGCTTTATATTGTTTGTACAATATAGTTGCCTGGATACTATGAAACAGTTTTAAACAAAAAAATCACTTACCATATTACAAAGATTTAATACACAGCTTATATTCTAACCTTTTTAAGGACAGCACAAAAGTGTCTTGAAATAAGGAACACCACCACACATAGATAATCTCTTGAATTAACAACGACATTATATATTAAAAAATAATAGTTCAGAGATCAATTGAATGTCTTTTCACATATATTTTCTAAATACAGTCAAACCTGTTTTTAAAATGTTTAAGAGACCAGGTAATTGACAAGACGTGTTGTATGGTTTCTCCTAATCATCATGACTATAGGTTTATATATACTCATTCAAAAATGTAAGGTTTATCTATAAATTCTGCCTGAAATGAGGAAAATAATTGTCATCTTCCAGTTCAGAAAATGTTACTTCTGGTTTCATATGACAACTGTATGTTTGATGAATACAGAATTATATTGTTTATATATACTGTAGTCTGTTCCGCCCGCAAATGATGGTTCATGAATTTCTATTAATTAAATATGAGATTTCTAGGTATTTTGCCATGAAAAAAGTGAAAACAAGTACGGGTTTACTCGACTTCACTTATAGTAGACTTTTTTTCCAAATGTAGATGTATCCTTACATTTTACAAAGACTGGCTATATAATGAACCACATTGAAGTGGTAATCTTGAACCAAGCAGAAGTAAGATAAAATGTCGAAATTGATAACGTCAACCAAACTTTTAAATTGACCATAATTTTATAAATATTAAACAAGGACCTTTAAATAACCTCTTCTACATATGATTAGTGAGTAACGTAACCGTGAGAAGCTAAGATAAAATATTATCTTACCTCCTATACATTGCTAGGAATATGATTGTTTAAAAGCGTCCTCGTGGAAACCGTGTTTAATTAATATTAGGTTAGTTGGGAGGCGGGGTCTATTTCATACACGTTTAGTAGTGGAGTTACATCCCTTTATATTCCATATAAGGTAATAAGGAGGCGGGGCTTATTTCATACACGGTTAGTAGTGGTATTAAGTTCCTTTAGAAAAACAAAACAGTACTGAGAACAAATCTTACAGGTTTTGAACAGACGAAGAAAGTGATGATAAAGTGAAATTAATTGATAAATAGATATAGGAAGATGTGGTGTGAGTGCTAATGACACAACTCTCCATCCAAAAAACAATTTGAAAAAATAAACCATTATAGGTCAATGTGCGGCCTTCAACACAGAGCCCTAACTCTCACCGAACAACAAGCTATAAAGGGACACACAGTTACTAGTGTAAAACCATTCAAACGGGAAAACCAACGGTATAATCTATATAAGAAAAACGAGAAACGAGAAACATATATAAATTACATAAACAAACGACAACTATTGTACATCAGATAAAACACATTTAAAACTAACGAGTTGTCATTGTTGGCATCTGTTGTTGTAGGATCAAAGGAAGTAGTTTCTTAATCATGTTGATGATGACGATGATGATGATGATGATGATGATGATGATGATGATGATGATGATGATGATGATGATGATGATGATGATGATGATGATGATGATGATGATGATGATGATGATGATGATGATGATGATGATGATGATGATGATGATGATGATGATGATGATGATGATGATGATGATGATGATGATGATGATGATGATGATGATGATGATGATGATGATGATGATGATGATGATGATGATGATGATGATGATGATGATGATGATGATGATGATGATGATGATGATGATGATGATGATGATGATGATGATGATGATGATGATAATGATGATGATCAATTTTTCATTTCAGTTCAAATCTGTGTCTCTAGTATAGTTATTATAATAATAGACAATGTCTCATGGAACTGGTAGAACCAAAAATCGCCTGTAAATTGGTGGTTCGTCATACACAATTTTTATTGACTCTAATAAAGATCCGGTTGCGATTAGCTAGGACGCATTAGATGAAAGATAAGAGAAATTTTGTGTTAAATTAAACTGACGACAATGGACGGAACGTTCTGGTTGCGATTACCAAGGTGGCATTAGATAATAGCAAAAATAAATTGTGTGATAAATTGAACTGATGCCAATAGACGGCTGATGCCAAGCGAAAAGAAAATCTTTCACCACCATTTTTGCCATTTTTCAACTCAAAACCGAAATATTACACTTTCATTTACCTGTTAAAAACTATTATGTTACCTTTAGCTGTCCAATATTTTCAATAACAGCCCTCTTCTTTCTTAAAAATATTAGACAGCTAAACATAGCATGACTCAGATTATTACAAGCAAATGATTGTTCAATCACTGAAATAAAAAACAAACCTAATAATTACCCAAAGTGTTTTCATCATGTAAAGAAAAATGCAACCAAACAACAAAATGACAATTAAAAACAACATTGTCTCTTTTCGCAATAATTCAGTAAGTTGATTATGCTCGTTGTAAGTCTTGTTTTTGTTGCCAGTCTTGTTTTTGTGGCCTTTATGAATTTCTATTTTCAATTTATCCTCGTCCGTCTTTAGGTAATCAAAATTGAACTCTGCTGTTGCTTTTATTCTGTCTACCATCATTTTCAACTACAACTAAAATGAAAAAAGCAATAAAGTAATGATTCTAACATTTGATAGATCATGCCGCAATAGAAGTTCCATTAACAACCTTAACATTATCATGTGTCCAAAGTGCGAATCTAGAACTTCCTTCATGAATTAGGGGACTATAATACTTTTAAGAATTTTCAGATATCGGTGTTGATTTAGAAGGTTTTTTTTTTTAATTTTGGCTTAAATATGAATATAATGCAAACCATTGCTTATGAACGGCGATAAATATGAGAAATAGAATAAAGGAAGACATTACCGCATTTTATCTGTCAAACAAACTAACCGTGTGTCCGATTCGCACTTTGTTCGCAGTAATCGTTTTATAAAAGTTTTTTTTTCAAAATAAGATCGAGACAAAATAACGTTTCGGTAACATTAAAAAAGCGCAAACGGACTCAATACACAAATAAACGAAAGAAGAGCTATTCGACCTTGCGGAAGAAAAAAAAACAGAAAAAGGGGGGGGGGGGGTATGCAGTTGTTACCGTTTGGGTAACCAATAACAGTCTCTTGAAAATTACTACAACAGAATATATCTGATTGCATGTTTTTATATTTTTGTTTGTTCATATTAATTATGTATTTGAAATAAAATTGAATGCGGGAGGATCGATATGGTTAATCAAGGACCTGTCTTCATATGCTATTTATTTTTCCTCATTACCCCTGTAAAAAATGAAACCCGAGAAGAAACAAGAAACTAATAGGAGAGGACTGCATTTTGAAATATAATATATATATTTAAAAAAAAAAAACTCTCCATTATTAGCTGCTTTGACTTCTACTATATCCTCTTTGTAATCCACACTGCAATAATGTATCTGAATACATTCTGAATACGCATTTGATTTTAATCCAAAGTTTGGAAAAACACAATCACTTATAGCGAAATATCTTCCTTCGTGTTTGTATTAAGAAATGAGAATATACTTTAATCACTTTATCCATTATGAAACACAAAACACTTGTAAAGGTATTCACGGAAACTAGGAGCGGAAATTAGGATTAGTCTTTGCGCACGCAAAAAACATGATACACATACCCTTTCCTTATTCTTCATGTAGCAATACCTGTTGTTTACCTTTAGCTGTACTTTCTTTTTGTCTATGTTTTTAAGTTGGGCTACTGTTTAAAGGGGCAACATGTAGGATATATTTTAATGTAAAGAAGTTTATTCACAAAACAATTTTCCTACTTGATGAAATTAAATCTTTGCTTGCTTTTTCTTTTGCTTTACCTTTTTCGACGTGTTAAACAATGTTTTAAGTAAGATATAAGCCTCTAACAGTCCATTCTGTAAAATATTGAACAAGTCGTCGGCCTGCGGTCTCAGACCTGTCCAATATTTTAGAGAGTGGACTGTTATCGGCTTATATCCCTTACGGAAAAAATAGATTATCTAATAGTACAGAAACGTACAAGAAATATTTTGTTGGAGATATGGCATATTCGAATTTAATACAAGAAATGGAAAAAAACAGAATATACATTTAAGCAGTTGTTATTCATACATGCTGCAAGACACTTTGCAGTTTAATTCTTCAAACACTGTACTGCAGATCACTTACCAATCAAATCCTTTTGATTCTTCAAATATAAGCCTACATATGTTTGTGTAGAATATTGATTTAATGTTTGTTCAATCACTTCAAAAAAATCATATGATTTAAATCTTACTCAACTATATAAATACAGATGATTATCATAAAATAGTATATACAATATAGCTGGCAATAAAATTAGCAGTATCGATAGAAGTACATCAGATGTGCATTTCACATTGTAATGTCTCTATAGTGATTCTCGGGGTTAAAAAGTTAAAAGTAAAAACCAAATACAAACTTAAAAGAGCTGATTATCAAAAGGTAGAACAATTAAGGCCAAACTCAAAAAAGGACTCAAAGCCATGAAAGCTACGAAATTTTATAAAAGCACATTTAAATAGAACAATATCCGTATTTTCCTGCAATTTAGCGGGCAGTTTACAATTTGCATAAACAATACTGACGTTGGATATCAAAGATCATTTTAGGTTTCAATTCGCTTTGGCTTAAAAAAAAACTCCATTAGGATTGATAGAATGATCTCCTGAAGGAAAGCACATTATTACTTGTATCCACCATTACTATATATCGGATGAACAGTTATTGTTTTCAGTCTAAATTCAATTTTTTTTATTAATTCATACAAATAATTTTTACAGGTTCAAATATAGATCAATGTGTGCAATCACCCTGTTCAAACGGCGGACACTGTTCCAATAGCTACAATGATAATACTTTAACATGTAACTGTACCTATGGGTGGGTAGGGTATACATGCCAACTAGAAGGTATGAAGTTTCAAATTATTTGTAACTTAGAAATATTATAATGGTATTTTATACTAGAAAGTTAAATAATTTAGACAAACTGATGAACCAAATACAATTACATATTACGTGTTTAGTGTAAGAAAACATTTAGTGACCAATTTTAAATATCTAGTCAAGCTTTTATCATGTAATGCTCGAAAACGAACTTGTGTACCTGATTAAAATGAAAACATTAGGCAGTCAGTTTGTCAACTATTTTGTCTTGGTCAAAAATATTTATAATTGTACAAAACTGAAATTTTGAAGCGACAGCATCATATTTAAGTATGAACTAACAAACTCATTTTATAGATTGTCAAGACATTTTAGCATTTTACCAGAGTCAGTGTCGAAATGAGAATATAAATCAAAAATGCAATTTGAATTGGGAAAATTAGTTGCGTATACTGGATACGTCTGTTTCGTTGAATGCATTTATCCTTAGCAGTTTGTCTGTGTTTAGAGTACAAAACAATTTATCTATAAGTACAATCAAAACTTATCTGCTTATGCTGGAAATTAAATACGTAGTGTTAAATCGGCCACCAGCTTGTTACGGATATCACAACATGAAAACACATTTGCTGCTACGAGTTGTTTTTTTTGCAAATGTCATACAATTTTTGTTTGGTATATTACTAAGAAGTCTATTATAATCAGTTTTTTTTTTACATATTTCAATTGTATATGTAACAACAAGAACAACCTTTACCTGTGAATTTACAGCAGGCGAAAATGAATGTGTATTTACTAATACCCAAACTGGGGATAATTTTGACTGGACATTCACAAATGTAAGAACTATGAACTTAATTGAAAACAAAAAACGTGTTTTTAGGGTGATTTAGTGTATATATATAGTTTTTAAATCTTCAACATTTGAACATCGAAAATGACTTTAGTGTGTACATAAAAATATGTGGCTGACCAAATAAATGAATACCTGCAATTTAAATGCTACATATGGACAACTCGATTTTCTCTTAAAGTCAATTTCTGAGTTTTACTTTCATTTTAGGTAGCAACACCAAGCTCCAAAACAGGCCCTGATACTGCATATTCTAGAGAATACTTCGCTTTCACTGAAGCATCATCACCTAGGCAACCGAATGATGTAGCAACACTGACCACTTCAACATTCAAACTACCAGGTTTAGATTTAATTTTCACAACAATTCGTAATATGTTTTTTTATTAAGGATAGTTTAAAACAGGTGATGCTTTAAATAAAGTAAGAAAAGAACAAAAACAATTTATGCTCAACATAAAATTATCTTATTGTTATCAAATAGTCCATTTTTTGTATGTTGGCGTTTATTTTGTAACAATTCAGTGTTCCTGGTGTTCCGTTGTTTTCCTCGTATAGTTGATGTGTTTTCATTGGTTTTGGTTCGTGACCCGGCTTTGTTTCAGTTAAATCGATTTATGACTATTGAGCAGCGGTATACTACTGTTCCATATATTTACCTTTTATGTCTGTTTGTTTTGGTCACACATCATTGTGAATTTACATGGAATTTTATGCGAATGTCATACAAGTGAGAGATTTAGTTAGCAATAAAACCAGTTTAATCCACTATGTTCTACAAAAGGACATACCTGTTCTAGGCAAATATATCACAGCTGTTTTCCATTCGTTTGATGTGTTTCAGCTTTTGATTTTGCCATTTGTTAAGGAACTTTCCATTCCATTTTTAATGTTCCTTGGAGTTCTGTTTTTTTACTTTTTATTAGCATACGATAAATAAAAGCAAACACTCTCTTAAACAAAATAATGATTGTTTTCGAGAAAAATAAAACAATATGGAATAGATATCAAAAGTATAGAATATGGACAATTTCGAAATCATTATCAATAATTTCTTTAAATATGTAAGTGAACTGAACCTTGACAGCAAAAACCACTATTGAATACAAAGATAGATTGAGTTTAAGATAATTGTAATCATTTTGAATAATTTCATACTAGTACTCAGACTGTTGACTCATATGTTTTTTTTTCTTCTTCAGATTCACCACTTTGTATGCAATACCACTATTATATGTATAGTGAACCTGGTTCCTTAGTTATTTATGCAGGTGAAAGAGGAAACATTGATAATCAAATTGAACTTTGAACCGGAAACCAAGATGAACAGTGGCACCAAAGCATAGTGCAGATACTACAATTATCAGATGCAGTAGTATGTGTCTCTTAGTTAATATATATGAATTTTAGTCGTAAATGGCCATGTTGATCATACATTTTGTCTTAGCATCATCTAAAAAGTATGAACAATAAAGTAAACAGACATTTTCAGCCTTTCAACCATTCTTCAGTACTGTTCAAATAACTGCCTTGCAGTCAATTGAGAACTGTTCAGTAGCTTTTCAGACAATTTACTGTTATGTTAATATGTACAGATAAATTATGACTACTGTACAGTCAGAATTTAGACTGAACATATCTTAAAAAGTATGAACAATAAAGTAATCAGACATGTTCAGTCTTTAAGTCTTTCTTCGGTACAATTCATACAAACACCTTGCAGTCAATTCAGTACCTATTCAGTAGCTTTTTAGACAATTTGGTTTTATTTTAATGTACAGATAAAATATGACTAATGTACAGTCAAAACATTGACTACAGAGCCAGTCGGATTACATTTGCGGGTTTTTGGGTCGTACCTTTAAACGGAAAACCTTGAACTACTTTCAGTATCGAGGGGTATCCTCGGTCACCGTGGTTAGCAGCTAGATTTGCTATTTCTATAAAACGCAAGCTGATTGAGTAGGGCAACGTGACTGAATGTTGATGAATAAGTTTTAATTTAATACATGTAACTTCTTGTGTATAATAGTATCACCCCATTATTATTGTTTTAACAAACAAGTTCAATTAATTAAAGTATTATCAATTTAGATCTCAATAAAAGGTATAAGAGGACCTACCAGTAAAGGAGACATTGGGCTTGATTTGATCACTCTATAGAAGGGACTTTGTAAGTATATTTAAATAACTTTAACACTTTTTACGGTGGTGAAAAGAGTCCTGGAAATTTTTTATGTAACAAGACATGACAGAAAGGTAGGAGCATTTGGTTAGTTTTTGATTGTTATATCAAATGAGTAAGGAGAAACATTTCACCTCAAATTTGTATTTACAAAGTCTTCACTTACAGGTCGTACAGCCTCTTTACATTTGTGACACTTCTAAGCAGTATGTCGATACTATCAGTCACACAATAATAGATTCATTATTCACTGCATATGAAACCTTACATATTTTTACAAAATTAGTCCGCCGTCAGCATTTAATTGTAAAATGTAGAAAATCAATTGTTGGTTCATGTAGTTTCTGACACAAAATATGCCCTTCTGTATCACAAACGTGTGGATTTGTCTTCTGTTACACTTATATCATAATATAGAATGCTTTTTCAAATTGATGATGTTATTGTACGTTTCTTTTATTGACCTTTCGTTATTAAATTATGATAATTATGATGAGGTATGAGGAAAAATAAAACCAACTTATAACCACCTCTCTTCCAAGGTTATGAATTACGACAGTGGTTGTTCTTTGCTGTTACCTTATATAGTGAGCTTTAAGTAATTTGAGTTGTAAGGCATATTTGTTTTAAATTATTGACCGATTTATACTTTCCTACGGTCGCTATCGATTGATTATGTTTTATAATTAAGTGAGGTTCGTATTGGTTAAATTTTCTTGCATTTCTCCGAAACGGTTTTTGTTACGCAACGAAAAAAGGCGACCAAGCCTGATGAAGATCCAGAGAAATAACACTGTCTTGTTGTAGATCATATTTAAACTGTCAACCTAAATTTATTTAAAGCAACAATTTCTTCAACCGTATCTCTTTCAATACGATATTTCATCACACTCAAAACTTAACATTTCAAAAATTCAAGAAGCTTGAAAAGCCTGGCGTTTTGGTTTTGAAAATTTAACTGTCCATAAACATCATATGAAACTTGATGAAACGGTTGAATTATAAGGTCTTGTTTACGTTTGTTCACTGTGAAAACGGTTGTGTTTATGTTCCGGACCAGACGAGTATTTGGGCCATACGCGTATGGTCATGATGATATGCGTATACTCATATGGTCCGACCATACGGGTATGGTCCGACCGTACGCGTATGGTCGGACCATATGAGTATAATACTCGTTTGGTTATTAACTGGCCGGACCATATGAGTATGTGGACCATATAGGTATATATTTTTTTAAACTACATTATAACGTTTCAATAATACAAAAACTTTATCTAAAAAAAACGTGATGGTTTAAAACATGACAATCTTTTAATTTTATAATCCAAAAAACTACGTAAAAATTTAGTATTGATGCCATAGTTAGTTTCCATCGCTAGTTACATTCGTGCATGTAGGCTTGGATGACATTCACTTCCCCACGGTATCATAGCGTTTTTGTATTTGCACGATCCTTTTCATTTTTAATTATGTAGAAAACAAAAGAGTCTGTAGTGGTGTAATTTTTTTTTAATCGACACAATTGTCCTATATTAGCTATATATAAAGTTGAATTCTTTAATTTGTCGTTTTTACCCGATGACAGCTGACCAATTGGACCTCGTTATTTTAGTATTATAGATCATAATAAAATTACCTATATGATGGCGACTTTTTAATGAACGGTCATACCATATGAAGAGTTTAGAAGTATTAAAAGTAAACTGTAACAGAGAGTTAATTACCCCGACCATATGAGTATATATCCATATGGTCATGACCATACGCGTATGGTCCAAATACTGATATGGTCCGGAACATTAACATACAAATAAAAGCAATGTATCTTCACAAATCACTCAACCTTCCTTGTAGCAATTAAATGTATAAAATATAAAACTTAGTGCATATATTTTTTTGTAGGAACGATTTATCCTTAAATTTGAATGCATCGCCCTTTAAAGTCAGGTGAATTTTATTAGTAAACGACTATTATATCAAAAGAAAATCGTCTTTGTTGTTTTAAATTGATTACTGTCAATGCATGTGCTCACTAGTATCAACAAGTAATAATAAATACAATCAATGTATAAAAAAAAATCAATGTATACAATCGTTCTTTCTATATACAAATAATCATACTTTCACTAAATTATTTTTCAGGTTCATCTCCATGTGGTAGCTTTCCTTGTCAAAATGCTGGAATATTTACAGGCCACCAGGACGGCACTTACCAATGCAGTTGTAAAACTGGTTTTGTTGGCACCGAATGTCAGTTAACAGGTATACTTCAACTTTTATCAATGTAAGGGTTAATAACAGTGATTTTGTAAATATTATTATATATGTACTTTCAATGTATTCCTTTTTACTAAGTACTTAAAACAATTTCTGCATAGTTCAAAATATGTCATACAACTAACCAAATCGGCAGCAATAAATTAACGGACTAACAAAGCAAGTGAAAGAAAGATATTTTATTCCAGAAGTATCAAATTTATTTTAGGTGACAAAAAATCAATGTTTGGTTGTTCACTAGCAGACATCGCGTCTATACTGGCAACCGGATGATACATTCAAATCGGCTCAGTCTGCAGACGTTCGAGTAGGTTCTCGATTTAATGTTTGATTAATTATTTGAAGAAAAAAAATTCAAATGTATGAACATTGATACTCCGATAATAATTACAAGCATGTACAATGTAACTGGCAATAGTATTTAGGGTACCTATTTTATTGCACCAAATGCGTATTTCGTATTCGCATTTTAATTTCTCTTCGGTGATTCTCGAGGCAAAAAAGTTGAAAGTCCAAAACATAAGAGCTGATAAACGAAAAAACGACCGAACTCAGACAAAGAATAGAACTGAGCATTGGGAAATATATTGCTTATTTGTAAATTATTGCGAACTTTTATAACAGCACACTTAAATAGAACAACATCCATAATTTCATGCAATGGAGCTGGCAATTTACAATTTGCATAAAGAATACTGACATTAGATGTAAAGGATCAAATTTAGTTTTCTCATTTAAGCTCTAAGTTTGAAAATACTACCTTCATTAGGAGTGAAAGAATGTGTTCCAGAAGGTGGGCAAGTTGTTTCTGGTTTGCAAAATTTCTATTTGGTGATGATAAGAGTTTGCAGTTATTGTTTTCCGTCTAAATTAAAAATGTAAATTAATTGATACAAATACTTTTTACAGGTTCAAATATAGATCAGTGTGTGCAATCACCATGTTCAGATGGCGGACAGTGTTCAAATAACTACAATGATAATACTTTTACATGTACATGTACCTCTGGGTGGGTAGGGGATACATGCCAACTGGAAGGTATGAAGTTTAAATATTTTGTAATTTAGAAATATTGCATTGGTATGTTAAAAACGTGTGTGTACTACAATGTTAAATAATCAAGAGAAATAGGTTTTAAATGCAATAACATATTGCGTGTTTAGTTTTAAGAAACCATTAAGTGATGATTTTAAATATTTAATCAAGCTTTGATGATGCAGTGCTCGAAGATTAATGTGTGTACATGATCTTTGGAAAATGAAAGCATTGTTGGTCAAATTGTGGGACATTAGTCTTGTCGAAAATGTTTCCTGTGGTGCAACAATAAAATTTGGAGGCCTCAACATTATATTTAAGTATTAAGGTAACAACCAAACTCATTTAAATAGACTGTCAAGACATGTTATAATTTTACTTGAGTCAGTGTCAAATTGAGAAATATCAATCAATAATGGAAATTCAAAAAAGGAAATTAGTTGCATTCACAGGATAAGCCTGTTTCGATGAACTCTTTAATCCTTATCAGTCTGTGTCCAACGTACTATAAAATTATTAGACATATAAGATGACACATAGTTAGACAATCTTGAACAATTACAAAGGAAATTTACTGCTTATGTTACATTTAAATACAACATGTTAAATCGGCAACCCAGGTTGTTACGGAACATGAAAACAAATTTGCTGCTACTATTTGTTTCTTTCAAATGTCAAACAATTTTAGATTATTGTATTACTATGAAGTCTATGATATAAACTTTCTTCTTTTAAAATATTTCAATAAATTATGTAATTCTAGATTTAACAACAGGAACAACTTCTACCTGTGAATTTACACCAGGCGAAAATGAATGCGTATTTACTAATACTCAAACTGGAGATGACTTTGACTGGACATTTACAAATGCAAGAAATATAAACTTCATTGTAAATGAAAACAGGGAAAAAACCCGTGATTGACAGGGTGATTTGGTGGACATATATATTTTAAATCTTCAATGTTAAAACTCAGAAAATGAAACAAAAAAAAAACATGTGGCTAACCAAATAAATGAATACCTGTAACTGAATTGCTACATATGGACAAACGTATTTAATCTCAAGGTCAATTTTTTAGTTTTACTTTCATTTTAGGTAGCAACACCAAGCTCCAGTACAGGCCCTGATATGGCATATTCTAGAAAATACTACGCTTTCACTGAAGCATCATCACCAAGACAACTGAATGATGTGGCCACACTGACCACTTCAACTTTCAAACTACCAGGTTATTTTTTTTTTAAATTTAAAAAAAATGTGATTCTCTCAAGATTCGTTTATGATAGCTGATGCTTATATATGGCTCACATAAATTAAGAACAAAAACAAATCTCTAAAATTATCAGCATACGATAATTAAAGAACATACTTTTCTTTTGGGAAAAAAAGGATTTTTGCGAGGGGTAAAACTAACATTATATATATTAAAAGTGTAGAAGATGGACAATCTGGCAATGATTTCCTAACAAAATGTATTTCAGAAACTAAACTTTGACAACAAAAACCACTATTAAATTTACAGAAAGATTGGATTTAAAATAAGTTTGATCATGGTGAATAATTTCAAACTCAAACTGTTGACCAACCTCCTTTACTTTCAGAATCACCGCTTTGTATGCAATATCATTTTCATATGTATAGTCAACCTGGTTCCTTAGTTATAAAAGCACGTGAAAGAGGAACCACTGATAATCAAATTGAAATTCGGACTGGAAACCAAGGTGAACAGTGGCATCAAAACATAGTTCAGATACCACAATTATCAGATGCAGTAGTAGGTGTTTCTTATTCAATATTACATTGTAATCGTCTTTAAAATCAACATTGAAAGGAAACGACCAAATTCTAAAACCGTTACAAAAGTTTGACCTATGTCAAGCATGTCATAAAGATATGTTGCGTATGGCGGAAATCTCTTAACGTCCAATAAAAAAAATTCGAGGTACCTATTCTGGATAGATTTTACTGTCAGATGGTAAAAGTCCAGATGACCATATTTCTATAGTTTCAAATCTTCCATACATGTTCAGCAGAAAGAGAATGAATTAAAAAATATTTCAAATATGGAGGCTCAGCAAACTTAATCGATCACGATGAAGGGAAATTGTTACTGTTACTTCAAAATGGGGGCATGTTGGTTAAAGGCCGAAGTATTGACGTGCAACAGGTTACCTACTTTTCCTCGAGGAGTGGTCGCGTGGGTTCTTTCATGTGCAGTGAGCATCAAATTGTCACTAAATGAGGCAACACATTTTACATTCCTTTTCCCTTTTGGAAGTAGATGTTCAATGTAGAATTAATCTTAAAGAATTTCTGGAGAGCCAATTTTATTTGCGGGGGTTAGTCAAACATTTCAAACTGAGAAACCAATTTCTGTAACCGGGGTATCTTCAGTGGTTCAATCGCTAGATATGCCATTGGTATTAAACGCAAGCTATGATTGACTAAGACACCACAAATGAGTTTTAATCAATTGGTTCTAATCTGATAACTTTCTTGAGTATAATGTTGACACCATTGTTTTACCAAATAAATTCTTCTTAGTTAAGTATTATCCTTATTTTAGATTTCAATAAGAGGTATTAGAGGACCTACCAGTAAAGGTGACATTGGTCTTGACTTGATAACCCTTCAGAAGGGACTTTGTGAGTACATGTTAATTACCTATACACTTTCACAGTGATAAAAACGAGTCTTCAACAATTGTAACTAGACAAGACAGAATCATAAAAACACTCGGTCCGTGCATTCATTGTAATTCAAAATCAGTAAGGAGGTATACATCACTTCGCGTTTATCCACAAAGAGTTCACTTACGGGTAAGTACTGCATTTGGTAAATCAATTTAACATTTGAATCACTTCTTATCAATATGTCGATTCGTTTAGTAACACAATAATAGATTGATTATTCATGGCATATGAACCTTACAAAACATTTTCACACAAAAGTCTGTCGTCAAGATTTATCTGTAAAAGGTCTGAAATCATTTTTATATTAATGTAGTTTATGTGTCTTGTGTGAACCAACTTATGTCCGCGAGAGAATTATTTCGAAAATTTCGCGTGTAAAAAATGAGGCGAATATAAATCGTCGCTAAAAAGAAAAAAAATGGATCTTCCGTTATATAAATACAGCAAAACAATTCGAAAATCACAAAATTAAATCACCGCGAAGTCGTCTAGAAAGGACTTTGTGAGTTATAAAGTATGTGTCAAAATAAGTTAGTGTACAGTACCTGTATTATAACATGTATAATATAGAATGCCTCTGAATTCATACTTATTGAACGTTCTTTTCATTCACCTTTTACAATGTTTTAATAAATTATGATGAGGTATTAAAAGGAATAAAAAAAACATTATTAAAACCGCGACACATAAATGAGCTCTTCCTAAGTAAGAATTTTGTTCTGTTTGTGTTTGGTTAAAAATAATCGAATTTGTGCTGTAAAGAAAATAGGTTTCGAAGTCAGATTATTTTTTTAATGAAATGTTCAATCGATTTATACTTTCTCTAGTCGCGAAGTGTGGTTTGTATGATATACGTTCTTTATTTGTCAATTTTGTTTAGCATTCCTCTGATGTCGTTATTTTTATACAACGAAAATCGTGACCAAGCCCGATGACGTTACAGAGGAAAAAATTCAGCCGTTTTGCAGTTTATTGAACAAAGATAGATTCAGCCTTAATATCATCAGAGAAACAGATTCTTCCACCATATTTCGTTCATAATGACGTGACATCAGTCTTGAAAATTAAATTTTAAATATCTAACACGCTTGGCAAGCTTGGCGTTTTAAATTCGAAAATTGAATGTTTATAGAGGATGAATACTTGTATTATACTTGACGCAATGGTTGAATCTGAATTTTTCTGTTGCGTTTATTCACTGTGAAATGGTCGTGTTAAGTAACATGTAAAACAATGCATTTTCCAATCTAGTCTAGTGACAAATTCATTCTGTTTCAAAGCAAATCTATGAGAATCCGACTTAATTTCACGTATCACTCAACTTGCCTTGTAGCATATAAATAATTATATGAAATATGAAACTTAGCGTATATGTTTTTTCTATAGGAAAACAAGATCCTTTTTGATTTGGTCGTCCTTTCAATTCAGGTGAATTTTATGATCAAACGAAGTTTTTTTATAAAAGGAAGTTCTATTTTTTTAGCAAATTGATGTCAATACATTTGACTACTAGTATCAACAAATATTGATAAATGCAATTTATGTATGTAGAAAAAGTTCAAAGTACACAATTCTTCCTTTTATTTACAAATAATTTAACTTTCACTTTATTATACTTTTAGGTTCATCTCCATGTGGCAGCTTTCCTTGTCAAAATGCTGGAATATGTCAAGCAACCAGGACGGCACTTATCAATATAGTTGTAAAACTGGATTTGCTGGCTCCGAATGTCAGTTAATCGGTATACTTCAACTTCTTATAATAACTTTGTTCATTCTATGTATTTCATTTTATTTATTATTAACAGTATTTTTAAAGAGAAAGAGACAATAACTGAATAAAATCTGAATTCCTGCCATACCATAGGTCAATCATGTATCAATCATTTCAGAATTTCAATGCGCTAATAAAAATTAAAATGAACAACCTTCATCATAGAGCATAAAAGTGGGAGGCCTCTCCAAAGGGCTAAACACAAACGCATGCAAACGTTCACCTACCAATCGTATAGCCTGTGGAACAATAATTCACTTTTTATACAGATGATACCATATGTGTGGATCCGTTTGTTGGTAAATTAAATAGTGTTAAATGCTATCAAGAGTAAACTTTATTAAATGAGCAGTGTTTGTGCCTTACTTTTATGTTTTTTGCATATACTATATAAGTGTGGGTAACGTTAGCAGTATATATATATATATATATGTATATAAGTCTGAAAATTACACCAAACAGTGTTAAAGTTAGGTTTTTATACTGACAAATTTTTGTCCGTCCCTCAACTCGTCTAAACATCAACCCAACAATGTTAGATCTGTAAATTTGCTTTCGCAAATTTTTGGTTCTTCCCTCGCCGGGATTCGAACCTATGCTACTGTGATATCGTGACACCAAATCGCCTGCACTGCAGCCGTCCCGCTAGACCAAACGACCACCTGGGCTCTAAAAAAAAAGAGCTTTCGCTGGCCGTGTGACCTTTCCACGTCAGTTTTAATCTAGCGGCGTACTGCAGTACATGATATATGAGGCATGAAGATGTTATTGTTACAGATCAGCTAAATTATCTATAGTAAAGGATCCTACAAATGAATGTAAGATACAGTCACAGAAAATAATTATATTTATAAGTACGTCTGAGTCAGTGACAACCCTACAACAGATGTATCCATCGGATCGCCATCAATGATGGCGATACATGGCTGTGTACATAATGTATATACAACTCGTCTAAACATCAACCCAACAATGTTAGATCTGTAAATTTTCGCAAATGTTTGGTTCTTCCCTCGCCGAGATTCGAACCTATGCTACTGTGATATCGTGACACCAAATCGCCTGCACTGCAGCCGTCCCGCTAGACCACACGACCACCTGGGCTCTCAAAAAAAGAGCTTTCGCTGGCCGTGTGTTACCTTTCCACGTCAGTTTTAATCTAGCGGCGTACTGCAGTACATGATATATAAGGCATGAAGATGTTATTGTTATATATATATATATATATATATATATACAACTCGTCTAAACATCAACCCAACAATGTTAGATCTGTAAATTTGCTTTCGCAAATTTTTGGTTCTTCCCTCGCCGGGATTCGAACCCATGCTACTGTGATATCGTGACACCAAATCGCCTGCACTGCAGCCGTCCCGCTAGACCACACGACCACCTGGGCTCTCAAAAAAAGAGCTTTCGGTGGGCATGTGTTACCTTTCCACGTCAGTTTTAATCTAGCGGCGTACTACAGTACATGATATATAAGGCATGAAGATGTTATTGTTACAGATCAGCTAAATTATCTATAGTAAAGGATCCTACAAATTAATGTAATATACAGGCACAGAAAATAATTATATTCATAAGTACGTCTGAGTCAGTGACAACTCTACAACAGATGTATCCATCGGATCGCCATCAATGATGGTGATACATGGCTGTGTACATAATGTATATACAACTCGTCTAAACATCAACCCAACAATGTTAGATCTGTAAATTTGCTTTCGCAAATTTTTGAATCTTCCCTCGCCGGGATTCGAACCCATGCTACTGTGATATCGTGACACCAACTCGCCTGCACTGCAGCCGTCCCGCTATATATATATATATATATATATATATATATATAAATATATAAACGAGTCTAAATTGAAAACTACGTTCAAACCTTTGATTGCGTTGGATAAAAACCGCAATTTTTATACGTGTGCATGTAAAACAAATTTCGTTGTAGAAGGGTCTAAAGACGGGACAAACAACATTTTCCAAAAGACCAAAAAAGTCATAATGTATATTTAAACAAAACGCATTTGACTAACAGGTCGAACAACTGATGTTCTTTAACCCTGCTGATTGCCAAATAAAATTGATCACAAGATGTTACAAAATGGATATATATATAGATGTTTCAATTTGTCAGAAAGGTTTCCGTATTTTCTATCAGTTCAGTTTTGTTATGCAAACATCGGTATATACAATTGTTAGACCATCTACTTCGAGATCGTCTTGTCAATTTTTAAGAACGTTTTCTTGCCCAGATGCTTCTTCCAAACAATCTGAAACGTTTGAATCGGGGCCATCAAATTCGCATATTTCGCGCCTACATGTAAGAGTCCGATCAAAGATCAGTTTCTTCTCGAAATAAAAAGGTGGCCATGGGTTAAGCGATGGGATATTTATCCATAAAAAAACCAGACAGACTCTGTGCAACATTGGAGATGACGCTGAAAGAACTTTGCAAATTAATATCTGTATTCTGCAAATACTTCTCACCATGTCACCCTAAACCTCTACTACTGAGCGCTCTTTCAGCCCTTTGAAACGCATAAAAACATATCTGAGATCGACCATGGGACCAGAAAGACTTTCTTCACTTGCACTGCTGTACGTTCATTCTGATTTTGACATTGACACAAAGGAAGTTATTGAAACGTTTAACAATGATGGGCAAAGGAAAATGTTACTCTCCTAAAGGACATCAGTTGTTAACTTTAGTCTTGCATACGGTCAGACTACATACGAACGTCACATTCATGACATTCATATATCACCAAATTTAAAATTGATTGTTTGAATTGCTTTGTTTGCGTATGTTAACACGTATGTCATGAGATGATCAAGTTGTCTAGCCCTTTCTTTCTCTGAAGCATAAAAAAATGGCATGCATTGCAAAGGTTTTATTTACTTTTTTTGTCAGTATTGGGTTTTTGATTTGATATATAACAGAACACTCAACTGTGCATACTTCACTTCAAAATTAACCATATTGGATAAAAAAAGATTCATGTTCTGCGAAAAAGGATCCAAAAAGGTTTTTCGCCTTACTTCGCTCAGCGAAATCATTTGCCTTGCTAAGTTCAGCAACTTCTGCGTTCTGTTATAATTTATCGACATCACCAAAACTAAAAGAAAGTACTAGACACTATATAATATAGTTAACACAAGATATGAAAGCAACGGGTCGGACGTACTTAAAACACTGGATAACTGCCTATATGTGTGGTCCTAAAAAGCTACTGAATCATTTCCTCTATATAAAAATAAGGAGATGTGGTATGGTTGGCAATGAGGCACTATCAAGGTCAGATAAAGTGGATTAAAGCCACCATAGAAAACTGTATGGCTATCAAAATCCTTTCGTTGTAGTCTGCTATAAACGGTACAAACATGAAAAATGTAAAACAATCCAAATTGAATACTAAGAAAACTAACGGAAACTGTTTTACTAACTTATAATTGACAATCTCAAACATGTGAACACTTACATAATTTTAAACCTAAGTGACTCAGTTTTATAAGTTACTCAATAACCAGGAGGAATATTTAAAAAAAATCTTATTCACGATGAAGCAATACATTTTAAACTTTCCAATTAAATATTACCTGTAAAATGAAGCAAATGTAAATGGTATGTTTACAGAAGTATCTTTGACGGCTATATGTATAGACTAAAGAATACAAACTAAGAATAAGTCAAAGAGACAGCAACCCAACCAAAATATACAATTCAACCAAATGCCATTGGGTCTTCAACACAGCAAGAAATCACACACCTATAGGGAGCCCCAAGCAGGCCCCTAAACACAATGTTATGTATCGTTATATCAAGAATATGGACGCCATTCTATGCTATATATATTAAAAGATGAACCAAGATAAAAATATATACAAGAGCAACAAATGCTAAAGGTGACTTTGGTAAGACACAAAAATACGGCGAGTTAAAACTGTTTTTTGCAGGCCAATTTTTTCCCTCACATCTCTAGCCAATGTAGACATATATAATTTTAACGCCCACAATTTTAAGTGTCACTGCCAAAGAATAAATTTTGCGATCCCTAACGAATATTGCCCAGCTCTACATCTGCCCCAAAAAGCCCACTCTAAACGAAATCTGCAGATGGGGTCTTTTAAGCCTCGGTCACACCTTACCGGATAGCACAAACGGACGCCTAACGGAGGGAAATAAAAGTTGTCCGTTGACAGAATTGTTATCCGTTGGGAGTCCGTTGATGTACTGACCGAATGAAACGGACGTGTAACGAATGCATTACGGACACACACTGGACATGCAACGTACGATAAACGGAAACGTACCGGACAGAACGGATGTCGAACGTACATCCAACGGACGAGTACCGCATTAAACGGACACCCAACGGAAGCCTACCGGATAAAACGGATGAACAAGATATACGGAAAATTCAAAGACGACAATAAGAATAAATGTATATCGCATAAATATTCAAAATGTTTCTGTGTCACTGGTTTTGGTTTGTTCTTCAACATGCCGCCAAAGCCTGAATAAGAGCTGTTTGATTGTGAAGACGTGCCTTTACTCTAAGATCGATTATGAATAATAAGAATTCATGAACCTTAAGAAATCTGACATACCAATAATTGGAATTTCTGACGCGAAATTTTCAATTGTCTTTTATCCGTTTCAGATCCGTTCATCATCCATTTTATTTGTTATACGTCCGGTAGAAGTCCGTTTCTCATTCGTTCAGCATCCGTTTTATCCGTTAGAAGTCCGTTGGTGAATTTATCTGCCAGACCTCCAATGGATGTTCAAAGTTTTGAACATGCTCAAAATTTTCCACCGGACAGAAAGGACGTCGACGGATAAAACGTACGCTAAACGGACATGAATGAATTGAAAAAAAGTTATCCGGTAGGCGTCCGTTCGAGCTATCCGGTAAGGTGTGACCGAGGCTTTACATAAATGTACTGTCTGCCTCTTCAGAAAATACTTTTATACGTAGTGATTATGTAAACAGCTCATTTTATTTTTACAAGAAACACAGATGAAGTCCAAACAACAACAAAAATCAACAATACTGTATACAACTCTATAAGCAATTATCATTCCAAAATGTTTAACAGTTACATACAAAAAATTAAATAGTTTCGTTTCCCCACTTTTGCGCAATTCGACTTTTGTAACTCGCAACTCGACTATCTTAACTCGCAACTCGACTATCTTAACTCGCAACTCGACTTTCTTAACTCGCAACTCGACTTTCTTAACTCGCAACTAATAATAATAATAATAGCTTTATTTAAAGAGAGTAACTCATTTGGATTAAACCAATTTTTTTTTTACGAAACTCGACTTTCGTAACTCGCAACTCGACTTTTGTAAATCGCAACTCGAGTTTCGTAACTCGCAACTCGACTTTTGTAACTTGCAACTCGCAACTGGATACTCGACAACAAGTGAATCTCCGCGAAATGATGATATGAAATTAACACGAATTGCTGCCTATTTGTACTGGACCGACACGTTGATTTTGCGTTTACAATCAGCAAACAGCAATATTAATTGGTTTGGTGTAATTCGGCCATTGATGGACACACAACCTTCCACACTCACCAAAACTACTTTAGCTGATGTGTACATGTTAAACAAATTGATTTTTTTCTTCCAATATTTAATTCCGGATTTCCCGATTAACTATCGAATCTACACGAAAATGAAATATTCTCTCATTAATTTTCTATGGATTTTTTTCGGATATTTCCCACTTCCAAATAAACAGCTTCGTCGGATTCATCGAATATGTATTCAATAAGTAGTCTGGTTTGAGTCGTGATAGAGTCGTTAAGGAGTCGTGAATGATCGGGTTAAGGTTGAGTACAGTCGGATATAGCAGTCGGGTAGAAGTCGGGTAGGAGTCGTAAAAAGGCCCGATCAAGAATTTGGTCACGCTTGGTCGTAGAAATTTGGACTATCGGAATCATCGAGTTGATCTGATCGGCAGTGTGAACCTAGCTTAACATAAAATGTGTTTACGTTATAATATTTTATCGTGTTTCCTGTGTGTATGTACCCAAAGTTGTTGGTTTGTTTGTAAGATTCAGGTGTGTGATAACCTTAGTATATATACATAGTGTAATCTGCTAGTATGGTAGAGTCTAGTGGGTTAGTGTAGTGGAATACCTGTGTGTATTCAATTAAGGTAGTGTGTTTCCGGTCATTTTTCAAACTGCAAATTTTTTCGTTTTTTTGTTACGCTCTCTTCAAGCTCCACCACAGCTATTAACCTTGTCTATCTGAGCTCTAACCTTCTTGCTAAACAACTAATTTATTTCCATGTAGATATTTTACATGTATAATTTTACTCAGACCTTCTGTGAACTAATGAATCTAACCAAATAAACGGAGAACGTGTCCATTTGACACAGATAAAGACCCAGCTTACATATAAGGTAGCAATAAACAGTTAGGAAAAATACTAAAATTTGCCCTTATGAATTTTACCATCCCCTTTTCATTGCTTTCTTGCAATATCAAGCTTACTGTTTGTGTTATATATGGGCATATGTATGTAATCAGAATCTTCCATAGATTTTATATCCAGTATATAAAATGGTAAAATATAATTTCTTTTTGGTGTATCCATGGCAACAATCTGCATTTATTTGTTATAAAATATTGCAAAAAGGGGGGAGGGAAAGATGTCATATATTTCCCCAAAATTTGGCTAAAAGTAGAATTTCAATCGCTTGAAGTTATACCTTTTCTGAAACTGTGTACATATATCATTCAGCAATTCCAATGATAATCATATGTCTTTCATCTCATTTTTTTGTAAAATTGCGTCAAAAACTTCGCGTAGAAAAAGAGTGTTTGTAAAAAGTACATTAATTTCTGGACCGATGGCCGGTCTAACTATGAAAATACGGATTGTCAAACAGAAAACAGCCCATAAAACATGTAAAAAATAATCTTGATGAACTTATTAACCATCTTTGAAGGCTAAATTAGCACTCATCTGTCTAAAAATGAATTTTATTACACAATAACTTTCCTATTTTAAAAATCCAAAGGGGCCAAAATGCGAAACTAAACTCCTAACTGTGTATTGCTACCTAACGTTATAAAGAGTCTTTACTCAAGAACGGTAAAAGTGACACCACGAAAATTCGCACTTGATTTGTGTTTGAGAGCGGAAACTAATTGATGGGACGTACGAATACATATTTAAGGACGGACAAGGGTGACACTTTTATGCCTGCTTCCGCTGCAGCGGGTTATATAAAAAAATCAGATGATTTTTTTATGCTGAAATTGTACAAATCCGACCAATAGCCGACTATCCCTACGACCCCTATACGATCAAGTCAATCTGGTATGGCCTAGATCTTGTTGAGATCGAGTATAGTTAATTTGGTCTAGCTAGTGGCGTAGAGATCGTGAATTCGTCGGAATCATCGAATATGTATTCAATAAGTACTCTAGTTTGAGTCGTGATAGAGTCGTTAAGGAGTCGTGAATGATCGGGTTAAGGTTGAGTACAGTCGGATATAGCAGTCGGGTAGAAGTCGGGTAGGAGTCGTAAAAAGGCCCGATCAAGAATTTGGTCACGCTTGGTCGTGGAAATTTGGACTATCGGAATCATCGAGTTGATCTGATCGGCAGTGTGAACCTAGCTTAACATAAAATGTGTTTACGTTATAATATTTTATCGTGTTTCCTGTGTGTATGTACCCAAAGTTGTTGGTTTGTTTGTAAGATTCAGGTGTGTGATAACCTTAGTTTATATACATAGTGTAATCTGCTAGTATGGTAGAGTCTAGTGGGTTAGTGTAGTGGAATACCTGTGTGTATTCAATTAAGGTAGTGTGTTTCCGGTCATTTTTCAAACTGCAAAATTTCTTTGTTTTTTTACGCTCTCCTCAAGCTCCGCCACAGCTATTAACCTTGTCTATCTGAGCTCTAACCATCGTTGCTAAACAATGAATCCAACTAATTTATTTCCATGTAGATATTTTACATGTATAATTTTACTCAGACCTTCTGTGAACTACTGAATCTAACCAAATAAACGGAGAACGTGTCCATTTGACACAGATAATGACCCAGCTTACATATAACGTTATAAAGAGTCATTACTCAAGAACGGTAAAAGTGACACCACGAAAATTCGCACTTGATTTGTGTTTGAGAGCGGAAACTAATTGATGGGACGTACGAATACATATTTGTTAACGGACAAGGTTGACACTTTTATGCCTCCTTCCGCTGCAGCGGGTGGTATAAAATAATCAGATGTTTTTATACTGAAATTGTACAAACCCGACCAATAGCCGACTATCCCTACGACCCCTATACGATCAAGTCAATTTGGTATGGCCTAGATCTTGTTGAGATCGAGTATAGTTAATTTGGTCTAGCTAGTGGCGTAGAGATCGTGAATTCGTCGGAATCATCGAATATGTATTCAATAAGTACTCTGGTTTGAGTCGTGATAGAGTCGTTAAGGAGTCGTGTAAGTCGGGTTAAGGTTGAGTACAGTCGGATATAGCAGTCGGGTAGAAGTCGGGTAGGAGTCGTAAAAAGGCCCGATCAAGAATTTGGTCACGCTTGGTCGTGGAAATTTGGACTATCGGAATCATCGAGTTGATCTGATCGACAGTGTGAACCCAGCTTAACATAAAATGTGTTTACTTATAATATTTTATCGTGTTTCCTGTGTGTATGTACCCAAAGTTGTTGGTTTGTTTGTAAGATTCAGGTGTGTGATAACCTTAGTTTATATACATAGTGTAATCTGCTAGTATGGTAGAGTCTAGTGGGTTAGTGTAGTGGAATACCTGTGTGTATTCAATTAAGGTAGTGTGTTTCCGGTCATTTTTCAAACTGCAAAATTTCTTCGTTTTTTTTACGCTCTCTTCAAGCTCCACCACAGCTATTAACCTTGTCTATCTGAGCTCTAACCTTCTTGCTAAACAATGAATCCAACTATTTTATTTCCATTTAGATATTTTACATGTATAATTTTACTCAGACCTTCTGCGAACTACTGAATCTAACCAAATAAACGGAGAACGTGTCCATTTGACACAGATAATGACCCAGCTTACATATAACGTTATAAAGAGTCATTACTCAAGAACGGTAAAAGTGACACCACGAAAATTCGCACTTGATTTGTGTTTGAGAGCGGAAACTAATTGATGGGACGTACGAATACATATTTGTTAACGGACAAGGTTGACACTTTTATGCCTCCTTCCGCTGCAGCGGGTGGTATAAAATAATCAGATGTTTTTATACTGAAATTGTACAAACCCGACCAATAGCCGACTATCCCTACGACCCCTATACGATCAAGTCAATTTGGTATGGCCTAGATCTTGTTGAGATCGAGTATAGTTAATTTGGTCTAGCTAGTGGCGTAGAGATCGTGAATTCGTCGGAATCATCGAATATGTATTCAATAAGTACTCTGGTTTGAGTCGTGATAGAGTCGTTAAGGAGTCGTGTAAGTCGGGTTAAGGTTGAGTACAGTCGGATATAGCAGTCGGGTAGAAGTCGGGTAGGAGTCGTAAAAAGGCCCGATCAAGAATTTGGTCACGCTTGGTCGTGGAAATTTGGACTATCGGAATCATCGAGTTGATCTGATCGACAGTGTGAACCCAGCTTAACATAAAATGTGTTTACTTATAATATTTTATCGTGTTTCCTGTGTGTATGTACCCAAAGTTGTTGGTTTGTTTGTAAGATTCAGGTGTGTGATAACCTTAGTTTATATACATAGTGTAATCTGCTAGTATGGTAGAGTCTAGTGGGTTAGTGTAGTGGAATACCTGTGTGTATTCAATTAAGGTAGTGTGTTTCCGGTCATTTTTCAAACTGCAAAATTTCTTCGTTTTTTTACGCTCTCTTCAAGCTCCACCACAGCTATTAACCTTGTCTATCTGAGCTCTAACCTTCTTGCTAAACAATGAATCCAACTATTTTATTTCCATTTAGATATTTTACATGTATAATTTTACTCAGACCTTCTGCGAACTACTGAATCTAACCAAATAAACGGAGAACGTGTCCATTTGACACAGATAATGACCCAGCTTACATATAACGTTATAAAGAGTCATTACTCAAGAACGGTAAAAGTGACACCACGAAAATTCGCACTTAATTTGTGTTTGAGAGCGGAAACTAATTGATGGGACGTACGAATACATATTTACGGTCGGACAAGGGTGACACTTTTATGCCTCCTTCCGCTGCAGCGGGTGATATAAAAAAAATCAGATGTTTTTTTATGCTGAAATTGTACAAACCCGACCAATAGCCGACTATCCCTACGACCCCTATACGATCAAGTCGATCTGGTCTGGCTGAGATCTTGTTGAGATCAATATAGTTGATTTGGTCTAGCTAGTGGTGTAAAGATCGTGTAGAGATCGTGTAGAGATCGTGAATTCGTCGGAATCATCGAATATGTATTCAATAAGTACTGTAGTTTGAGTCGTGATAGAGTCGTTAAGGAGTCGTGAATGATCGGGTTAAGGTTGAGTACAGTCGGATA
This sequence comes from Mytilus edulis, assembly GCF_963676685.1. Classification (NCBI taxonomy): domain Eukaryota; kingdom Metazoa; phylum Mollusca; class Bivalvia; order Mytilida; family Mytilidae; genus Mytilus; species Mytilus edulis. Next base: position 32,556,045 of record NC_092349.1, on the reverse strand, counting down.
TAGCAGTCGGGTAGAAGTCGTAAAAAGGCCCAATCAAGAATTTGCTCACGCTTGTTCGTGGAAATTTGGACTATCGGAATCATCGAGTTGATCTGATCGGCAGTGTGAACCTAGCTTAACATAAAATGTGTTACGTTATAATATTTGGAGTGTCCATTAAAAGAAGATAAAAATTATGTTGGATAAAAGTTTCTGCTTTAAAAAGCCTCAATCTGGAAACTCGCATACTTTTGATAAAACGGTTCTAAAGCGTGAGAAGGCGTTATGTTCAATCTATATATTTTGAAGTAGAATCAGAATAATTTCACTGATATGACTTCTGACTTCACAATGCGTGATTGCGTATTTAGTACTATTTACACATTCCTGGGCATTGCCTAGATTTGCGTTATACTCTAAACACGAAAGCAGTGCTACATGTAGGTTAATCCTAGTCTTATAGTACTGAAATGTTAACTGCTTCGCCAGTTTACCGTACCCTTTTTAGGTTTTTAACTATTTAGAACTTAATCTCAAAGCCTATATCTACTCTATTGAACTGAAATCTTAGGCTAGTATGCTCTCTGCAAATGTGAAAAATCGTATATATATTTGATCCCCGACTGAATCAAACCAAATTCTTGAAAATAGTGTTGCAGACGAATCACAAAGCAGTATACTATATTGTGTACTGATCTGAATATGACTTTATTTTACATTGTAATTGAAAAATGTGTAGATCCTGTCTGAACGTATAAAACACGTTGGTTTAAAAACAAATATATGCATATATATCTCAGTAGCATGGGTTGAAATCCCGGCGAAGGAAGAACAAAAAGTTTGCGAAAGCAAATTTACAGATCTTACATTGTTGGGTTGATGTTTAGACGAGTTGTATATACAGAATGTACACAGCCATGCATCACCATCACTGCTGTTGTAGAGTTGTCACTGGTTCAGACGTACTTATAATATGTATATAAAAAATAAACCGCTCTCATAAAGCCAAGAAAAAAAACAATGACGAAACGTGTTTCATGAATAATGATGGACTATAGCATGCGAAGCACACGCTCCTTTTTTTTTTTTTTTTTTTTTTTTTTAAATTACATGAGAAAGTCGAGCTGTGAATGTTTTTGTTTCATAAATGAAAACTAGACAAATTTGCAAAACTATTTGAAAGTTTTAATAGCTATATATAGTCAGTTTATAACAACCGAACACAATTTCCATCCCATTATTACATTTTGACGTTCTGCATTTCTCCATATATTCTCTACACCCTGCAGGTTGTCATATATCACAGAATTTCATAATCTGGCTAAAATTAGTTCAAGTTGTTATTGTATGAAAACTATCTTATTTTCAATACTGAAATCTATCTTTGTTTTTTATTTAATGTCACACGAACATAAAGTTCGAAACCGAAATTTTTTCTTGAGAACCAATATCATGCATAAAAAAATTGAGAATTGAAATGGGGAATGTGTCAAAGAGACCACAACCCCACCATAGAAAAAACAACAACAGAAGGTCACAAACAGGTCTTCAATGTAGCGAGAAATTCCCGCACCCGGAGGCGTCCTTCAGCTGGCCCCTAAACATATATATTCTAGTTCAGTGATCATGAACGCCAAACTAATTTCCAAATTGTACACGAGAAACTAAAATTAAAATAATACAAGACTAACAAAGGTCAGAGGCTCCTGACTTGGGACAGGCGCAAAAATGCGGCGGGGTTAAACATGTTTATGAGAACTCAACCCTCCCCCTATACCTTTGGCAATGTAGAAAAGTAAACGCATAATAACAAGCATTGGGTTCTTTTTCGCGAGTCATTATTTTAAAATGTCAACTCAGTGTATCGGTCTACATACATTGTAAATCAGAGTATCTTCTAAAACCGTTCGCATTGAAATTAGAGTGAACTATAAACTTGTTGATGTTACGCAGCTATCTAAAAATCTTAATCAATTTTCTCCATAAATATGTATTAAAGATTTTCTTTGTTTATATGAGAACGAACATTTGATATTCTTTGAGGTGGATTATAGCAGGAGTCTTCTGGCCTTGTTGTATACATGTCTCTGGAAAAAGACCATTTTAGATAACTAAAACAAAAAGACGGCTTCGCAAAAGGGGAAAATTGATATTTTCTTCCCGAAATCGTCTACTTCCCCTCTCCAACAATAACATGGTCATCCCTTTAACAGTTCGCAGGCAATGATATTGATTATCAAAATTCAATTAATTTTAATCCCATTTGAAAGAGAACAATTTCGCAATTCCTATGAACGGTTAATAGATCGTTTCATCGTTCAGTGGCAAGTATTACAGATATATTTAGGACGAACCAATTCAACAAACCATATCCATTTCAAAGGCCTCGGTCACACCTTACCGGATAGCACGAAAGGACGACTAACGGATGAAAATAAAAGTTGTCCGTTGACAAAATTGTTATCCGTTGGGAGTCCGTTGATGTACTGACCGAATAAAATGTAAGTGTAACGGATGCATAAGGGACACACAACGGTTAAGCCTCGGTCACACCTTACCGGATAGCTCGAACGGACGCCTAACGGATAAAAAAAAGTTATCCATTGACACAATATTTATCCGTTGGGAGTCCGTTGGTGTACTAACGGACATGTAACGAATGCCTATTGGACACACAACGGACATTGAACGTACGTAAAACGGATACGTACCGGACAGAACGGACGTCGAACGTACATCCAACTGACGAGTACCGGACAAAACGGACACCTAACGGAAGCGTAACGGATAAAACGGATGAACAAAATATTCTGAAAATTAAAGGCAATAAACCATGAGAAATTTCAATTGGCTTTTGTCCGTTTTACATCCGGTAGGCATCCGTTTTATCCGTTACCCTTCCGTTAATGTCCGTTTCACATCCGTTTTAACCGTTAAGCGTCCGTTAGGCGTCCGGTAGACGTCCGTTGGTGAATTGGTCTACCGGATCTCCAACGGATGCATAACGGACACGTAACGGATACAAAACGGACGAGTACCGTAAAAAACGGACGCCTAACGGACGCCTAACGGACGTTCAACGGACATTTTATCCGTTGGACCTCCGTTCAAAGTTTTGAACATGCTCAAAATTTTCCACCGGACAGAACGGACGTCAACGGATAAACCGGACGCTTAACGGACGCCTAACGGATAAGAACGGACGTCTAACGGACATGAACGGATTGAAAAAAAAAGTTATCCGTTAGGCGTCCGTTCGAGCTATCCAGTAAGGTGTGACCGAGGCTTAATGCAACGTACGAGAAACGGAAACGTATCGGACAGAACGTACATCCAACGGACGAGTACCGCATAAAACGGACACCTAACGGAAGCGTACCGGATAAAACGGATGAACAAGATATACGGAAAAATCAAAGGCGACAATAACAATACATATAAATCGCATAAATATTCAAAATGTTTCTGTGTAACTGGTTTTGGTTTGGTCTTCAAAATTCCGCCAAAGGGCAGTGTCTGGCTTGAATAAAAGCTGCTTGCTTGTGAAGACTTGCCTATACTCTAAGATCGATTATGAATAATAAGAATTCATGAACCTTAAGAAATCTGACATACCAATAATTGGCATTTCTGACGCGAAATTTTCAATTGGCATTTATCCGTTTCAGATCCGTTCATCATCCGTTTTATCCGTTATACGTCCGGTATGATTCCGTTTCTCATCCGTTCAACATCCGATGTGGTATGATTATCAAAGAGACAACTCTCCACAAAAGTCCTAAATAACACAGAAATTAACAACTATGATCACCGTACAGCCTTCGACAATGAGCAAAGCCCATACAGCATAGTCCGCTATAAAAGGCCTGAAATGAAAATGTAGTACGTTAATGGCCACTAGTGTGTCAAAACTGAGGCTGTGACTGTGGTGCTTTCTTCAACAAAGTGTGTTCAGTTTAGATCTTTAAAAATAGACAGACGTTACTTGTTTTCTTGTCGAAGGCCAGTGGTTTTCTCTGGCTTTCTCTACAAATTAATCTTGATTGTCATGGAAAGCCAAGCGTAAGGAAAGTGTCACTAAAATCAGCAAACAGCTAATCGTTCATCGATATTTTGATAATGGTGATGTGCGTTAACTCATATATAATCGATTTATAATTTGACAGCTTTCAGTTTTTAAGTTTTTAATTCTCATACATGTAAGTTAAATTTCTATACAACTTTGATTACAATAACTGATCATATATTTACCGTAACGATTCTTTTCGCTTACGGATGAAATTATTTCATTTTAGTTCGAACCATGAATTTGCAAGACATAAGTGCGCAAACGTTTGTGTTCACTTTTTTATACTGAACCGTATTTTGCGCCTATTTCATAAGAACAGACATACTGTATTTGTTGCACAAAATATTGAATAAACCATTTTAATTTCGGCCGGTGGTCTTGACTAATATAGTTCATACAAGAGTAGGTATGCCATTGTATCATTCAGGTTTGTTTTTGATGTTCACCGGCAGACGACTTTGTCAACACCGAATTCAATGAAGCGAAATTTCGAATACGACAGTGAAAAGACGAGGAAGTGGAGGTGGGGCAGGGGAACGGTCCCCCTTATGGAATATCATATTTGTTAAGTGCTTACACTTTTTTAAAGGTAACAGTCAAAATATTGGCTTACTAGTCCTTTTTTTTAAGTGGTTTATCATTTTCAGACAAAATGGGTGACGGATCTATGAAATGTTGTCATATATGGGCAATCGCATCGCAATCCAATCTGTAGAATTCAAATCGTTATGATGTGTCTTTGTATGTACATGTATATTTCATCTTTTAGTATCATAGAAAGGAAGATGCAAATGTGGTTCAATGGAATCTTTTGTGTAACTATTACAGCTATGTTTGTTTACCAATCACAGTTTCTATGACATAGACAGATGTGGCATATACAATTTGGTATACATTCGGCTTATGCATTAAAGCAGAGTTCAAGATTTAGATAAGCAAAACTTAAAGGATATGGAATTTTACAGAGGTACGGTTAATTTCCCTGTATTTGTTGTACTACATGTAACGTGTCGAAATGTCGTACTTGCAAAAATCTAAATTATCCATTAGATAAAGCACATATGATTTTCTTAACAATGCACAATACAAGTGTACAACATATAAAACATAAGTGAAAATTAACCACAAGTCTATTTTATTGGAAGGAAAAATATACTAGGTCCATAATCTCATGCTATGTTCTTATAATGCTAGCCTAACGAATGGATATCAATAATACTTTTCAAATTCAAACTCTGAACCTTTCCAAATGCACTGTCTAGGCATGGAAGTAATATTTATACTTCCATGGTCTAGGTATCTATTAAAATCTGAGATTCCAATTTCCCTAAGTTTTTTATAAATATAAAGGTCTGTATACAAAGGTCGTAACTTGGGTGTATCAATCATAATCCAATATGGAGTTTAAAACTGCCCTGCGATTTAAATTGCTTATGGGTGTCCAACAGATTGATTTTTGAGTTATAAGCCAAAAACTGCATTTTACCCATATGTTCTATTTTTAGCCATGGCGGCCATCTTGGTTGGTTGGGCGGTGCACCGGACACATTTTTTAAACTAGATACCCTAATGATGATTGTTGCCAAGTTTGGTTAAATTTAGCCCAGTAGTTTCAGAGGAGAAGATTTTTCTAAAAGATTACTAAGATTTACGAAAAATGGTTAAAAATTGACTATAAAGGGCAATAACTCCTAAAAGTGTCAACTGACCATTTTGGTCTTGTTGACTTATTTGTAGATCTTACTTTGCTGAACATTATTGCTGTTTACAGTTTATCTCTATCTATAATAATATTCAAGATAATAACCAAAAACAGCAAAATTTCCTTAAAATTACCATTTCAGGGGCAGCAACCCAACAACGGAATGTCCGATTCATCTGAAAATTTCAGGGCAAATAAATCTTGACCTGATGAACAATTTTACTAAATGTCAGATTTGCTCTAAATGCTTTGGTTTTTGAGTTATAAGCCAAAAACTGCATTTTACCCCTATGTTATATTTTTAGCCATGGCGGCCATCTTGGTTGGTTGGGCGGTGCACCGAACACATTTTTAAACTAGATACCCTAATGATGATTGTTGCCAAGTTTGGTTAAATTTAGCCCGGTAGTTTCAGAGGAGATGATATTTCTAAAAGATTACTAAGATATACGAAAAATTGTTAAAAATTGACTATAAAGGGCAATAACTCCTAAAAGTGTCAACTGACCATTTTGGTCATGTTTTGACTTATTTGTAGATCTTACTTTGCTGAACATTATTGCTGTTTACAGTTTATCTCTATCTATAATAATATTCAAGATAATAACCAAAAACAGCAAAATTTCCTTAAAAGTACCATTTCAGGGGCAGCAACCCAACAACGGAATGTCCGATTCATCTGAAAATTTCAGGGCAGAAAGATCTTGACCTGATAAACAATTGTTCCCCATGTCAGATTTGCTCTAAATGCTTTGGTTTTTGAATTATAAGCCAAAAACTGCATTTTACCCCTATGTACTATTTTTAGCCATGGCGGCCATCTTGATTGGTTTGCCGGATCACCGGACACATTTTTTTAATTAAATACCCCAATGATAATCATGGCCAAGTTTGGTTAAATTTGGCCCAGTAGTTTCAGAGGAGAAAATTTTTCTAAAAGATTACTAAGATTTACGAAAAATGGTTAAAAATTGACTATAAAGGGCAATAACTCCTAAAGTGGTCAACTGACCATTTTGGTCTTGTTGACTTATTTGTAGATCTTACTTTGCTGAACATTATTGCTGTTTACAGTTTATCTCTATCTATAATAATATTCAAGATAATAACCAAAAACAGTAAAATTTCCTTAACATTACCATTTCAGGGGCAGCAACCCAACAACTGAATGTCCGATTCATCTGAAAATTTCAGGGCAGAAAGATCTTGACCTGATAAACAATTGTTCCCCTGTCAGATTTGCTCTAAATGCTTTTGTTTTGGAGTTATAAGCCAAAAACTGCATTTTACTCCTATGTTCTATTTTAGACATGGCGACCATCTTGGTTGGTTGGCTGGGTCACCGGACACATTTTTTAAACTAGATACCCCAATGATGATTGTGGCCAAGTTTGGTTAAATTTGGCCTAGTAGTTTCAGAGGAGAAGATTTTTCTAAAAGATTACTAAGATTTACGAAAAATGGTTAACAATTGACTATAAAGGAGAATAACTTCTAAAGTGGTCAACTGACCATTTTGGTCTTGTTGACTTATTTGTAGATCTTACTTTGCTGAACATTATTGCTGTTTACAGTTTATCTCTATCTATAATAATATTCAAGATAATAACCAAAAACAGCAGCATTTCCTTAAAATTACCATTTCAGGGGCAGCAACCCAACAACGGAATGTCCGATTCATCTGAAAATTTCAGGGCAAATAGATCTTGACCTGATGAACAATTTTACTAAATGTCAGATTTGCTCTACATGCTTTGGTTTTTGAGTTATAAGCCAAAAACTGCATTTTACCCATATGTTCTATTTTTAGCCATGGCGGCCATCTTGGTTGGTTGGGCGGTGCACCGGACACATTTTTAAACTAAATACCCTAATGATGATTGTTGCCAAGTTTGGTTAAATTTAGCCCAGTAGTTTCAGAGGAGAAGATTTTTCTAAAAGATTACTAAGATATACGAAAAATTGTTAAAAATTGACTATAAAGGGCAATAACTCCTAAAAGTGTCAACTGACCATTTTGGTCATGTTTTGACTTATTTGTAGATCTTACTTTGCTGAACATTATTGCTGTTTACAGTTTATCTCTATCTATAATAATATTCAAGATAATAACCAAAAACAGCGAAATTTCCTTAAAATTACCATTTCAAGGGCAGCAACCCAACAACGGAATGTCCGATTCATCTGAAAATTTCAGGGCAGAAAGATCTTGACCTGATAAACAATTGTTCCCCATGTCAGATTTGCTCTAAATGCTTTGGTTTTTGAATTATAAGCCAAAAACTGCATTTTACCCCTATGTACTATTTTTAGCCATGGCGACCATCTTGGTTGGTTGGCTGGGTCACCGGACACATTTTTTTAACTAGATACCCCAATGATGATTATGGCCAAGTTTGGTTAAATTTGGCCCAGTAGTTTCAGAGGAGAAGATTTTTCTAAAAGATTACTAAGATTTACGAAAAATGGTTAAAAATTGACTATAAAGGGCAATAACTCCTAAAAGTGTCAACTGACCATTTTGGTCATGTTGAATTATTTGTAGATCTTACTTTGCTGAACATTATTGCTGTTTACAGTTTATCTCTATCTATAATGATATTCAAGATAATAACCAAAAACAGTAAAATTTCCTTAAAATTACCATTTCAGGGGCAGCAACCCAACAACGGAATGTCCGATTCATCTGAAAATTTCAGGGCAAATAGATCTTGACCTGATGAACAATTTACCCCCCATGTCAGATTTGCTATAAATGCTTTGGTTTTTGAGTTATAAGCCAAAAACTGCATTTTACTCCTATGTTCTATTTTAGACATGGCGACCATCTTGGTTGGTTGGCTGGGTCACCGGACACATTTTTTAAACTAGATACCCCAATGATGGTTGTGGCCAAGCTTGGTTAAATTTGACCCAGTAGTTTCAGAGGAGAAGATTTTTCTAAAAGATTACTAAGATTTACGAAAAATAGTTAAAAATTGACTATAAAGGGCAATAACTCCTAAAGTGGTCAACTGACCATTTTGGTCTTCTGACTTATTTGTAGATTTTACTTTGCCGAACATTATTGCTGTTTACAGTTTATCTCTATCTATAATAATATTCAAGATAATAACCAAAAACAGCAAAATTTCCTTAAAAGTACCATTTCAGGGGCAGCAACCCAACAACGGAATGTCCGATTCATCTGAAAATTTCAGGGCAGAAAGATCTTGACCTAATTGACAATTTCACCCCTGTCAGATTTGCCCTAAATGCTTTGGTTTTTGAATTATAATCCAAAAACTGCATTTTACCCCTATGTTCTATTTTTAGATATGGCGACCATCTTGGTTGGTTGGCTTGGTCACCGGACACATTTTTTAACTAGATACCCCAATGATGATTATGGCCAATTTTGGTTAAATTTGGCCCAGTAGTTTCAGAGGAGAAGATTTTCCTAAAAGATTACTAAGATTTACGAAAAATGGTTAAAAATTGACTATAAAGGGCAATTACTCCTAAAGTGGTCAACTGACCATTTTGGTCTTGTTGACTTATTTGTAGATCTTACTTTGCCGAACATTATTGCTGTTTACAGTTTATCTCTATCTATAATAATATTCAAGATAATAACCAAAAACAGCAAAATTTCCTTAAAATTACCATTTCAGGGGGCGCAACCCAACAACGGAATGTCCGATTCATCTGAAAATTTCAGGGCAAATACATCTTGGCCTGATGAACAATTTTACTCCAGTCAGATTTGCCTTAAATGCTTTGGTTTTTGAGTTATAAGCCAAACACTGCATTTTACCCCTATGTTCTATTTTTAGACATGGCGGCCATCTTGGTTGGTTGGCTGGGTCACCGGACACATTTTCAAACTAGATACCCCAATGATGATTGTGGCTAAGTTTGGTTAAATTTGGCCCAGCAGTTTCAGAGGAGAAGATTTTTGTTAAAGTTAACGCAGGACGTCGACGGACGACGACGACGGACGACGCCGGACGCCGGACGCCAAGTGATGAGAAAAGCTCAAATGGCCCTTTGGGCCAGGTGAGCTATAAAACTTAAAAATTGGTTGATGAAAGGAAACATTTATAGAAAAATCATTACACAATAACAAAAATTATATACATAGATACATAATGTAAACTTTGTACACTGTCATTTTAAACAAAGCCTCTGCATTTTGAAAATTGGAACTAACAAGAATCTTAAGTAGAAAAATCACATCTCATTCTTACTATGGATTACCCCCTTTGGTCATATGTACATGTTTTTTGTTTTGTTTTCAGACAAAAGAACTATTAAGGAACATTTTCAAGTTTTTTAAACAGAAAAGGAGAAAAATATCCCATGGGCAATACAGAATCCAATTAAAAGATTGGTGAATGCAACAGGTAAAATTAACTTAAAAAAAGAAATCTTATTAAGAAATAAAATTATTTGCATAAAAAAATCAACAATTATATTTCAAAGCAGACAAACTTTGTTTGAGACCTGAATCATTGGGATCTTGAGCCAGTTGAGGTCAAGGCATCAACAGCAACATTTACAGGTATTACAGCTCACTGTAAATACACATCAACAATTAAACATGAAAATGATGCAAGGGTCAGGTGTACCATTGGAAATAAATTCAGTTCCTATCCTTCCACATACATGACATACACCGAATATAGTAATTTTAAATGAATTACATGTATATTAAAATGATAAATTTCAGAAAATGTTATTGGGTCAAATGTATAATTTTTTTAAGTGGGGATAAGAAAACTTGAAATACGTTGTCAAGCTATGCAAGTCGAACAACAATTTGTTATGATTATGCAAACAAGAAGATAAATAAATGTCCCCAATCACCTTGAATACACTCTATACAATTATATGCAAGTTTTTTCTATCATTTTTATGTTGTATGCTGAAATACATAAACAATTGAAATTTCAGAATTAAACCCACTACAATTAGAAGATATGTCCATACAGATGCCAGCGATGATGCTGTGCAGGATGTGGTGAAGGCAGTTCATAAGGCTGCTGTCCTGAAAACTTTCGAGAAGAACCAGAAGTTGGATGATTTCAACAAAGGTGTGATGAGAAGGACCATCTATGATCTGCACAAGAAATCCCAGTCAGTGACCATGCCAAGTCTGCAGCAAGCTCTGAAAAAGAAAGACATTGACATTTCCATATCAACAGTGTCCGGAACAGTGCGTTTACTGGGGTTTCGGTAATTAATTTCATTCATTATATTTGGACTTAATCTATTATTTTGTAGAGCATGTATCTTAAATCATCTCTTTTTACATGCTTAATTATCAATTATATATACAAACAAGTCTAAATTGAAAAAAAAACTTTCAAATATAAAAAGGAAGATGTGGTATGATTGCCAATGAGACAACTCTCCACAAAAGACCAGAATGACACAAAAATTAACAAGTATAGGTCACTGTACGGCCTTCATCAATGAGCAAAGCCCATACTCAGCTATAAAAGGCTCCTGAATCACAATTGTTGTAAAACAATTCAAACGTGAAAATTGACAGCCTAATTCAACCCTATGATTGCGTTGCATAAAAACCTCTATTTTTGTACATGTGCATGTAAACAAATTTCTTGTTAGAGGTGTCTAAATACAGCACAAACAACATAAAAATCATTGATTCCAAAATCTGAAACACTTATATAACTTAGAGTAATGAAATATTTACCTGCATTAAATACACATTTCAGTATTGAAAGACATCTATACATCTTGAAAATATTTACCTGCATTAAATACACATTTCAGTATTGAAAGACATCTATACATCTTGGAAATATTTACCTGCATTAAATACACATTTCAGTATTGAAAGACATCTAAAAATCTTGGAAATATTTACCTGCATTAAATACACATTTCAGTATTGAAAGACATCTATACATCTTGGAAATATTTACCTGCATTAAATACACATTTCAGTATTGAAAGACATCTATAAATCTTGGAAATATTTACCTGCATTAAATACACATTTCAGTATTGAAAAACATCTATACAGCTTGGAAATGTTTACCTGCATTAAATATACATTTCAGTATTGAAAGACATCTATACATCTTGGAAATATTGCTCTGTAGTCATCAGCAAAATTGTCTGAAAATAAATAAACCACAATTAAATTTTATAGCTACAAATTATTAAACATATTGAAATAAAATCTAATGCATCAATCACTTTTGTAATATGTTCCATTTAAACATAAACCTGCAGAAGTCTTTATCAAAATGTGGTAACCTCTTAAACTGACAAATATAGAATGTTATTGACACCTATCTGTACTTGAGATTTAAAAGTATGTTCTCTGCGCCCCATGTTACATGTATGTTTTAGTGTAACCCTTAAGTGTTATGGAATTGTGAATGTTTATATTTATATGATTATTTTTTTCAGGTTCTACAAGAATGCGTCAAGCCGAAGATTTGTGTCGGAGAGGGAGGACATCGTTCTCTTGAGGATGGCATATCTTCGTAAGATACGTAAGTTTAGGCAGCAGGGTCGTCATATTGTATATCTAGATGAAACTTGGTTGAACACTAATGATGTAGTAAAGGGTGACTGGCTGGATGTTCCCAGCACGTCCATGTCTGTCTTTGAGCCCCACTGTAAAGGTACCCATCGGAAAGTACCTTCTGGCAAGGGTACTAGATTGATAATCTTAGATGTTGGCTCCTTTCAACAAGGCCTAATCCCCGGATGTCGTCTTATATTTGAGTCGAAAACTAACAGCTCTGATTATCATGACGAGATGAATAAGGAGCACTTTACAGAGTGTTTCAGAGAAACACTTCTCCCTAAACTGCCTCCTCGGTCTGTAATCATAATGGACAATTCTCCGCATCACAGCCACTTAGATCCTGACTCAAGGGTACCAAACACTAGCAGCAACCAGTCAGAGATCTCGGCATGGCTGGAGAAGAGCATTGCACAGTATGATAAGAAAATGAAAAAGGCCGAGCTGCTTGATTTAGTAAAGCAAACAAACCAAAACCTAGGTATATAATAAATGACCTTGCATCAGCTAATGGCCATGGGATTTTACGCACACCTCCTTATCATTGTGAGCTCAATCCCATCGAAATGGTTTGGTCTTACTTAAGAGGCAATGTAGCCAGATTTAATTCTAGTTGCAAGAAAAAAGACATTATCAAGCTTTTTGAGGAGGCCAAGTCCCATATCGATGCGGAGCGCTGGGCTAAATTTGAGACTCACGTGGAAAGGGAGTTTGAGGAAAAGCTCAGGAAACTTGATGGCATCAGAGAAGAAGACGTCGCTCCAGTGGTGATTGAAATGACGGACGATGACAGCCAAGACAGCCAAGACAGCCAAAGGACAATTTCTTACATGTTTTCAGAGAGGGAGGAGGAGGGGAATGACGTTGAAAATGACAATGACTTTGAGGACACCGTCTCTGATACCATCAATGATGCAGATGAGATTTTGTGCAATACCTGTGGTAGCATTGAACCACCCAAGCCTATTCAAAAGGACAAGTATATATCTTGGTTTCAGTGTGATGCTTGTGATCAGTAGGTACACAACAGGTGTTGCTCAAAACCTACTCTTGCGAAGAATGTCTGCCTTCGCTGCTTCTCCATTTTTAACCACCGGAACCTCAGTGAACCATTAAATTCGCCACTGGAAGAAATGGAACAGTGATGTCTTTCTTTCATGCCAGTAAAATAGTAACATGAACACCATAATTTTTATTTATTAAAGATATTTTTAAATGTAGGTTAATCAAACATACATTGTTCTTATAGCAATGTAAAAAAATAAAAAAATATTCAAAGCATCGTAAGAAATATGATAAACAGAAAAACTCCCATCTTTTCTTTTAAAGTGATTTCCTATCTATAATACTGGAAACTTTTTAAAACTTAAAAAAAATGCCATCGATTTAAATTAAAAAAAGTTAAAAATGGATTGCTATAACTGGCTTAGTTGATCTGTGATTAGTGGTGGACAGTGGGAAAATAGAATATTTTTAATTTGAATTACCACAAAAAAATGTTTCCTCCTTGCACTTGCACTTTAAAACTTATTTAATGTCAAAAAGTTATTTCCAATCATTTATTTCAAAGAAAGTGTTGGTACATGTACATACAACTATTTTACTGCAGTTTTAAAACTGATACAGCTTTATACATGGGAACTGTCTACATTTCTTTACAGATTAGGATGCCTTTCTTAACATAACTTTGTTTAATCTTCAGTTACTGATTCTTTGATAACAGTTTCTGGACAGTTAGTTGAGTGATTGCTATTAACCATCCTGTATACATTAAATCAATATCTGTGATAAAGTTTCAACATGTGATATACCTTATTTCCAACAACTGTGATATACCGTTAATTCCAACAACTGTGATATTTAGTTCCAACAACTGTGATATATATTTATTCTGATTGTACATTTTGTAAATATATGCAGTTCATTTATCATGTTTATGTTAAAGATATCTATTTTTAACTGTGTTTATAAAATGTAATTGAATTTTATTGTTTAATGTTGGTTAATTAAGTTTTAATTTTAGCTTGTTGTTCATGTTGTTACGCCAATATATATATACATGAAAAAGCACATGCACATTATATCATGTATCTTAAGTAATTAAATCTTAATTTTTGTTTAAATACACTGTTGTATTGTTTTATTGAAAATGCGCTTTTTAATGTACATGTACATCTATATGGCTATAGATTATGAGATGCATGTATAGCTAGAAAAATAGGTAGAAGTTTAATTATAAATAGGAATTTTGCAAGTTATAAGAAAAGAAGGGTTAAGATGGGGATCAGTTTTAACTTATAATTTATGATCATTGATGCATTAAGGGACTTAATCTGAAAATAAAAAGAATAAATAATAGAACGTATTAGAAATGCATAGAAAGCTGTCAATGTTCAAAATTTTCACAATGGAAAATCTATTTCACACTTAAACATTGTCTCATTTTTTAATCTGGTATTATAATTTGTTATGCTTAAACATGAAACAGTTGATGAGATATGTATATAAATGAAACAGAAACTCAGCATAAAGAATATCAAAAATTGATTGGTTTTAGCTTTACTCTCAAGTCTGCATTAAAAAGTCAACATTCAGTCTTTAACAATATAAAAATAGATAGATGGCGTAACAATATATATAAAAAGAAGATGTGGTATGATTCCCAATGAGACAATTCTTCACAAGAGACCAACATGACACAGAAATTAACAACAATAGGTCACTGCACAGCCTTCAACAATGAGCAAAGCCCATACAGCATGGTCGGCCATAAAAGGCCCCGAAATGACAATGTTAAACATTTCAAAGAGAAAGCTAACGGCCTAATTAGTAAAAATTACAAAAAAAGAAAAGAAAAAAAAATATGTAACACATAAACAAACGACAACCACTGAACTACTCCTGACTTGGGACAGGCACATACATACATAATGTGGCGGGGTTAAACTTGTAAGCGGGATCCCCCCTAACCTAGGACAGTTAGTGGTATACCAGTACAACATAAGAACAAAATATAAAAATCAGTTGAAAAAGGCCCAACTCACCAGATGAACAAAAATACTAGTGAACATGGTCGGGTACTTGTACATCCCAACAACAAAGGACAATATGTCAAGTACAGGCAACTCTTGCAATGAACATTATAAGATGAACACATTCAGTATTCAGTCATCAAAGTTGTAAGCTGAGTACGTTTAATACATTTGTAACAGAAATGGCCACAAAAACATGCCAGTACAACATATCAAATCAACCACCCTACTTTATTATCTGTGTGTATCCTCAAAGTCAAGAGTATCATGGAACTTACTGAGGTTTTTTTTTGTTGCTGTATAGAGTAGAATAATTAGTTCCCTTCCAAGGAAATTGAAGGGGACTTAGGTTTGCACTTAGCCTGTCTGTCTGTCTGTCCTTCCGTCAGTCAGGCAAATCAGTTTTCTACACTTTTTTTTTCATGCTTGAAAATATTGATTTAATATTTGGTATATAATTTAATCATGGCAAGTTAAAGAATAAGTTTGATATATATTCCAGTCTGATGGTTGTGAGCAGAGTTATAGTCCTTGGACTTATAAAATTAAATAATCATTTTTCCACATTTATCTTCGCCATGCTGGAGTATATGAACTTTATATTTGATATATAGTTTACACCATGACAAGTTATAGGTCAAGTCAGAATTTTGTTTCAGAACAATGAATTCTTAACTAGTATACGCAGGGGACAATGTATTTGCATAGTTGCCTTGCAGTACTCTCAGAAATGTTTGATTTTATATTTGAAATTCCCTAAATTCAGGGCAGCCACTCATAAATTACAGGTACATGTATAAGATATATGTGTTTTGTGTTTGTTGGTTTGTAAATTAATAAGGTCCATAGATTTATCGTTTGCATGCTTTACACTTTCTCATGTCAGGGCCTTTTATACATATGTAACTGGCAATGCAGTATGATGACACACAGCTGCGAATGTCTGTTGTAAATCTCTTTGACTATCTTGGGCCAAAAATAAAATATTGTTTGTTTCCTCTCCCACCACCGACCCGGTAGAATCGCCGCGACTCGAAAAATTTTATTGGCCATTCTTGCTATGTTGGTTTTTGGAGATATCTTTCCGATGCTGTAGTAAACGTGTGTTGGTTTTTTGTAATACCTTTCCGATGCTGTAATCAGAAAGCGTTTTAAATCAAGACATTTTTGCATTGAAGCGTCTAGTATATGATTCGGAATCAAGGAAAACAAACTACCTTGCTACACGATTTGTGTTGTGTGCAAGGGTGATATTTGAAAATAAAAAAATCTGAAGCATCTTTCAACCCACTGAGTGCACCTTGATTGGCTTTGTCTTTAACCTCTGTTCCTGTTTAAAGGATAATCTTTGAGTAAAAATGGTCTGAATCGTGCTTTGAAATCAATCTATTTTGTCTTCGACTTCGAACAGGTTGGGCACAAGTCAGAAAATGTTGGATACGTGAATTCCCTGCTTTCACCTCTTGTGTAAACAAGACCAGTTTAAATGTGTTTTTATTTTTCAATTTATGGCATGAAATTTACAAAAGGCCACGTTTTACGTTATAACTGCGTCAGTTGAATTTGTAAATACTTAAAGTATTTTAGGAACAACAAAACATACAAGTGAAGCCTTGTTTTTTCTAAAACTAGAAAAAACATGCAAATCTTTTGTTTAGGAATTAATTGACCAAGCTGCATGATTCAGGTGCAACTGAACATAACTGAATTATGTTCACTGCTATGGAAAATTTTTATTCATTAAATTTTAATTCCCAAGTCATTAATTTAAGTCACTAACACATCTTTTTGTCATCTCATAATTGATGATCAAGGTATGAATTGGTAAACAGGAATTGTTTTTTTTGTGAGTTATGCATCAACTTAGACTTGAAATAAGCTTGATTTTTTACTAATTAAACACTTGCTTTCATTACACCTATTGTTATCATCACCTTCCTTAAACCATATCCTTATGAATGTGAGTTTAAAGAAATACCAGTGTATCATACACACAAGTGAAGGCAACAGTAGTATACCGCTGTTAAAAAAAAAGTCATAAATTGATTGAGAAAAAAAGTCCAGGTTACAAAATAAAAAAAAACTAGGGGAAAACGTTAACTATGAGGGAAAAACAACGAAACAATATAATACTGAAGTTCAACAAAAATACCAAAAAAACCAACACTGCGATGCACCATAAAATGTTCATATTTTTTTTACAATTGACTCCACTGAAATAATGTACCATTGCATTGATGTATAAGGTGTCAGAACTAGGTTTGACCTACATACATGTATAAACTAATTTTATCTAACAATGGTTGAGTCACTGTTTGCTAAATGATCTAGCTGGTGCAACTACTGCATCGCTGACCTTTCAACACTGACCATAACGTTGTGAAGTTTAATCCCTGACGTGACATCTGCACTCGTCTCTGATTTTAATTGACTAGGATTATCAGTTTCTCAACCGAATGTCAATGGATGACAGACACAAAATAAAAAAAATAGTGCTGAAAGTGACTTGAATAACCATCAATCAACCAAACACATTATGTAGAGACTTTTTTTAAACAACGACCCGAAAAAGCGTTACTATGAGTACAATTGTGTTAACATTTTGTAGATATCAAAATAATATACAATTTATTAATGTCTTTCAAGTTTGAACACGTACAGGTAAAAATTCACTGATGTAAAATATATCTGAAGAAATACAAATGTAAAACAAAAGATGAAAGATGTCGCACGCCAAACCCATTTTGCATATATTTTAAAAATTGAACAAATCTACACAACATATGTCACTAATAATTGTTTCACACCTACAGCATTCTTCGATTACATCTTTACAGGTAAAAATTCACTGATGTGAAATAAATACAAATGTAAAACAAAAGATGAAAGATGTCGCACGCCAAACCCATTTTGCATATATTTTAAAAATTGAACAAACCTACACAACATATGTCACTAATAATTGTTTCACACCTACAGCATTCTTCGATTACATCTTTAACTGTATGTATGGAACGCCATAACGGTCTTATAGTGTAAATATTTAATGTGCTGCGTAGCTTTGATTTTGTCCTGTCATTTCATCTTTATGTTACGTACAGATGCCTTTATTTCTGACAGTTCATCTTTGTGTTATGTCAAATTAATTAATGGTTTGGTCAATTAATGTGATATGTCATTTTCAAACTTTGTTGTGTGCTATAGGCAATACATTAAACTGTAACTACTATATGATTTGTGAATACCTCCAAATTTTATGATTAACAACTTTTACTTTCTTTGATATGTTGTGTGTATTCTACCTCCAACTCAGTTGATAATTGCATCTTGCCTCAAATGTGATTGTTGTGCTAAATTTTCTAAACGTTTTGTTCTGATACATCTTACTTAAATGAAATCTTCATAATATTATAGTCTAACGACTTTAGTTTATACATATGTATCTCTAGTGAAAAACATAATACATAATGGTATAGTTCATATGCGTTTGAACAATTGGTAATCTCTGTTAGCATTTATTACGTTATGTGCAAATGCCTTTTAAATGTTTTACATGTGTATGTCCAAACACCCAATAGATTAGTTGCAAACACTTATAACCTTTTATATACAAAATGTTGCATTAAAGATACTATTTTGGAATACTGTCTGTCAGGTGATATGGAAGATCTTCCTTCTGTTGATTTGTCATGTTATGATCAAACATTTTTTGAATATTGAAAATGAAGATTAGATCTTTTTCCATAATTTACAGCATAAATAAATGCAAGGAGGAAAAGACTTCACGCTGACATTTACAAATAATATTCTACATTTACTATGTTGTTTCTTGTGTACTATTATTTGTCTGTTTGTCTTTTCAATTTTTAGCCATAGCATTGTCAGTTTATTTTCCATTTTATTGATTTTGATTGTTCCTCTGGTATCTGTTGCCTCTCTTTTTGACGTCAACAATGATCAGATATTTAATTAATTAGTTTATTTGATAATTTGTTTTGGTTTGTAAAAATGCAAATGCATGTATAATATAGCATTTTATAGTGCATTACAATTATTAAAGTTGATTAAACATTCACAAAAATAACCAATGTCTGAATATAAATGAATACCTTTTTTCTTCGTGTATGCAACAGATTGAAACAGAAAATCTAACTACTGTATAATACTAGTTCGTCAATGTAAGATACTTGCTTTTTGAAAATATTAGTAAAGCTGAAAATTTGGAAATGTGACCAATCGAGGGCATTGCAACTTTTAAAGTTGATTAAACTTTAAAAACTTTAACCAATGTCTAAATACAAAATTATTCTAGCCAAGGGAATCAAAGTGCTATTGCATCATTCATGTATAGGCAATGCAATGAACTCAGAGCGGTATTGCATCATTTTTCCTGTAGCTCAACTAGACCAGTGCATTTAAAACGCAATGCAAAAACAATCTTTTAAAGAACATATTAGCGAAAGAGTAGGCAATTGATAGCATTTGCTTGGTTTGTATCAACAACCTTACACTTGCAGATTTCTACTATTTCGTTGGTTTCTAAAATATCACAATAAATTTCGAATTCGAGTTTTTTCTTTAAAAAGCCAATACCAAAGTGATTTTGACGCGTTTTCCTTTTCACTATGACAACTGAGTTCAAATTGATCTGTCATACTCTGAACAACTGTGTTTACCAAACATCCCGTGTTTATAGAAGCTTCATCATCAATGAATGTAGGAGATTTAGAACTATTTCATCGTTTTGTTTAAGGGAGTATTCTTTAATGTTAGATTTGTGTTGATCAGTTTTTAGTTTTCAAGTTTTGTTTAGTAGGCTGTTGTCTAGTCATTCCGTAGTTTTTCATTTTTTCGCCATTGTGTAGAACGCAACATGCGGGGTGATATTTTGATTTCGCCATTGTGAGATAACTTGTACAATAATAGAGAAAATAACAAACGAACTTCTTTTTCGCGTCGAATCACGGCGAATCACACTTGACGTCACAGGATGCATTACGTCATTTGAAAAGACGGAACTTAACATATTTTCAGGGGTTAGTGGGGCAAGAGAACATGCTATTCGGACAATACAGTCGTCAAACGTCATAGCCATATCAAACTAGGGAACATGGGAATAAGAAGTTGCTAAGCAGGAGTCAAAAAAGGGGCAGTAGCGGTAGTCTTGGAAGTGCAGTAGGAGTCAGGATGGGAGGGGGTTGAAAAGTAGGATAATCTGGGAAAATGGCTATTTTACTGATTTTCATTTTTAAAAAAATAATGATATATGCACAGAAAAAAAAATGATGATACCTGTGTGAAATATCTGTTGAGATGTTTTCTGGTTTAAAAAAAAAACACACATTGATTGTATAAATGGAGCCTTCAAGTTCGTGAAAATGGTAGATGATACAGAAACAGCAGAAACACACTTCATGTTTTATGT
Organism: Mytilus edulis; assembly: GCF_963676685.1. NCBI lineage: Eukaryota > Metazoa > Mollusca > Bivalvia > Mytilida > Mytilidae > Mytilus > Mytilus edulis. The sequence continues at coordinate 32,535,291 of NC_092349.1, read as the reverse complement.
TATCTTGTTAACATCAATTTGTGTAAATGTCAATACAACATAAATGCTACATATGAATTCAACAAAAGCAAAGTACATGAATTAAAATGGACTAGGGTGCCACAGTTATATTCTATGTAATGGTATATTTGGGACTAGGGTGCCACAGTTATATTCTATATAATGGTATATTTGGGCTAGGGTGCCACAGTTATATTCTATATAATGGTATATTTGGGACTAGGGTGCCACAGTTATATTCTATATAGTGGTATATTTGGACTAGGGTGCCACAGTTATATTCTATATAATGGTATATTTGGGACTAGGGTGCCACAGTTATATTCTATATAATGGTATATTTGGGACTAGGGTGCCACAGTTATATTCTATCTAATGGTATATTTGGGACTAGGGTGCCACAGTTATATTCTATATAATGGTATATTTGGGACTAGGGTGCCACAGTTATATTCTATATAATGGTATATTTGGGACTAGGGTGCCACAGTTCTATTCTATATAATGGTATATTTGGGAATAGGGTGCCACAGTTATATTCTATATAATGGTATATTTGGGACTAGGGTGCCACAGTTATATTCTATATAATGGTATATTTGGGACTAGGGTGCCACAGTTATATTCTATATAATGGTATATTTGGGACTAGGGTGCCACAGTTATATTCTATATAATGGTATTATGGACTAGGGTGCCACAGTTATATTCTATAGAATGGTATATTTGGGACTAGGGTGCCACAGTTATATTCTATATAATGGTATAATGGACTAGGGTGCCACAGTTATATTCTATATAATGGTATAATGGACTAGGGTGCCACAGATATATTCTATATAATGGTATATTTGGGACTAGGGTGCCACAGTTATATTCTATATAATGGTATATTTGGACTAGGGTGCCACAGTTATATTCTATGTAATGGTATATTTGGGACTAGGGTGCCACAGTTATATTCTATATAATGGTATATTTGGACTAGGGTGCCACAGTTATATTCTATATAATGGTATATTTGGGACTAGGGTGCCACAGTTATATTCTATATAATGGTATAATGGACTAGGGTGCCACAGTTATATTCTATATAATGGTATAATGGACTAGGGTGCCACAGTTATATTCTATATAATGGTATATTTGGGACTAGGGTGCCACAGTTATATTCTATATAATGGTATATTTGGGACTAGGGTGCCACAGTTATATTCTATATAATGGTATATTTGGACTAGGATGTCACAGTTATATTCTATATAATGGTGTATTTGTGACTAGGGTGCCACAGTTATATTCTATATAATGGACTAGGGTTCCACAGTTATATTCTATATAATGGTATATTTGGGACTAGGGTGCCACAGTTATATTCTATATAATGGTATATTTGGGACTAGGGTGCCACAGTTATATTCTATATAATGGTATATTTGGGACTAGGGTGCCACAGTTATATTCTATATAATGGTATAATGGACTAGGGTGCCACAGTTATATTCTATATAATGGTATAATGGACTAGGGTGCCACAGCTATATTCTATATAATGGTATATTTGGGACTAGGGTGCCACAGTTATATTCTATATAATGGTATATTTGGGACTAGGGTGCCACAGTTATATTCTATATAATGGTATATTTGGACAAGGATGCCACAGTTATATTCTATATAATGGTATATTTGTGACTAGGGTGCCACAGTTATATTCTATATAATGGACTAGGGTGCCACAGTTATATTGTATATAATGGTATATTTGGGACTAGGGTGCCACAGTTATATTCTATATAATGGTATATTTGGGACTAGGGTGCCACAGTTATATTCTATATAATGGTATATTTGGGACTAGGGTGCCACAGTTATATTCTATATAATGGTATAATGGACTAGGGTACCACAGTTATATTCTATAGAATGGTATATTTGGGACTAGGGTGCCACAGTTATATTCTATATAATGGTATAATGGACTAGGGTGCCACAGTTATATTCTATATAATGGTATAATGGACTAGGGTGCCACAGTTATATTCTATATAATGGTATATTTGGGACTAGAGTGCCACAGTTATATTCTATATAATGGTATATTTGGACTAGGGTGCCACAGTTATATTCTATATAATGGTATATTTGGGAATTTTTGAGAAAAAAATGACACTCAAATTTGTTTTAATGTCGAATGGAAATGCTTACCATTCACAAGTAAACATTAGTTCTTATTCATTTTCAATGTTGATCCTTTAATAATTGACTTTCATTTTTTTGTGGATAATATTCTTTCATTGCACAAACATTTACAGAATACCCAAGTCCACATTAACTACATCTCTTGTTTTTAAATCTGCTCTATGCAGGTTCATTGTTACAACTTATAATTATTGTTCATTGTTAGTATTTGTTACAATGTATGTTCAAGAAAGGTAAACGGGCTATTTTGAAGTGTCTTAAAACAGGTTTTCAGTCATTATGAGTTCTAGTAATATTTGTTAAAAGTCAATACGTTTAACAAAGATTTCAGTTTGTATGCGTGTTTTATACTTGTTAACTTGCAGATGTATTATTAACCACACGACACTTTTTTAGAATTTGTAGAATCATTAATATAATGTTGTTTACTAGTATATATACATGATATATGCGATGTTAAGCAGCAGATTATGAACAGTACACGTTCTGTCGTGATACATATATAGTACCGACAACACGCTATTACATGCCCCGCTGCTAAAGTTGCCGTTTTTTCAAAAAGTGGATAAATCATATATCAGAACGGCGCAATAATGCAAACAGAAAACATGCAGGGCCAACATTAAAAATATCTTTGTTTCCCCTCCCCGACTGAGGTTATCAGGGTATGGGTAGGTAGGTAGGCAATTTTTTTATTTTATTTCTTGATATAATTTTTCTATATTGAATTTTTACAGAATTCAACAGGTAAGATAAGATAAGTCAAGAAAAGTGGGGTATAACCTGTATTCAGTGTACACCACAGTTTTCTGATGTTTACAACAGTATACAGGGACCTCCTTTTTCATATTCATTTTATGGTATGAAATCTACAAAAGCACATATCCTTCATATGAAGACTAAAGATTGAGCAACATTAACTCCAAACTTGGGGCGATATCGGGTGCTGAAGAAGGGTAAGCAAATCATGCTTCACATGTGGCATTCGTCGTGTTGCTCAATAAATGTTTTCAAAAAGAAAGCTTTATGATCGTTGTATTGTACCGTTATTTATATTTGTTAAAACAAGTATAATCAACGCCATGGATAGACAATTATTCATATTTTATTAATGCACGAATATTTTTAATTTTGAGGTAAATGACATGTTACAAAACTATATATACAATAATTGCTAATAATAATCAAACAGACAAAAAAAAATACACATATTTTCGTATGCAACCGGACGTACTTTAATTTAGTAGAATATGTCTGACAGCTAAGAGAACAACCGATAAATAATAAAGGAATAAAAAAAAGCAAATACAACGAATTGAGGGAAAGTTGTCAAAATATAAAGAACACAGAAATTATTAGAGTTTACGATAAAGATAAGATAATTTACCAATATTTAAAAATAAAATAAATAATGAAACATTTAGAATAGGAACATTTAGATTTAACTCACAAATAATCAATGCAAATTAAAAAAAAAAAGAACAGAGAAAGTATTTACATGTAATTAGTAGATTTTTCACATGATCTGTAACATATTTGTGAATAATTATGATAATTATTGACTTTTTTCTGCAACATTTGTTGAGAAAATACAATGTCTCATGTTTATATGAAATATGAATATGCTATAGTATACAAATGAACATTTAACTTGGATGAATTTTGGTATTTGAATGGTTTTCTATGCTTCTGATTATGAGCACGATCATTGCATGACTACTAGATGGTCAAATCACGTGGAGACCTAAAATATATATAAACGGCACTCGCTGAGACGAATATCGATTGATAGTCATACCTGTTATATGTGTTAATGATTTACAATTTAGATTAATAGATACATTTTGCATTATACTTAATCAGTTATATACATTTATATGTCGTAATCATCAATAATCAAAGGAAAAAAAGTGCGTCCATTATTTGTTTTTGAATTTGAAACATCTTCTTGTTCTTAAATTAAAATCTTGTATATATTTGCTTAACACCACAACCACGAATTACTGTCGTAAGTGATGTACAATGATTTTCAAAGGTTTACAAGATATATGGACTAGGTATAATATAACTTTTCATTTCGTTTATATCTGTCATTTTTGTTTTTGCACCAAGAGATTCCTTTTCAAGAATTTCAAATAAAACCTGCCAAAAACAATACTTAAAAAAGTAGAAATATATGATATGATCAAATAAATCAATGGTCCGGGATTTGAATAATTCTTAAACAATTTTAAAGTCTGCAGAAACAATACTTTCATGTAATTGTAAAGGAGGAACATCATGCAAGTACACGGTACCTATAAAGTACTTTACAATGTTATTGCATTATTGGAATTTTGTCACGTTGTACAATCGGAAGTATTTACATTCAAATACCAAAATCCTCAAAGTTAAATGTTCATTTGTATAATATAGCATATTCATATTTTATGCAGGTTTCATATAAACATGAGACATTGTACTTTCTCAACAAATTTTGCAGACAAATAAAGTCAATAATCATCATGATTATTCACAAATATGTTACAGAACATTTAAAACATCTACATTATAATAAAGTCAATAATCATCATGATTATTCACAAATATGTTACAGAACATTTAAAAAATCTACATTATAATAAAGTCAATAATCATCATGATTATTGATTTTATTTGTCTGCAAAATTTGTTGAGAAAGTACAATGTCTCATGTTTATATGAAACCTGCATAAATATGAATATGCTATATTATACAAATGAACATTTAACTTTGAGGATTTTGGTATTTGAATGGTTTTGTATGCATGTACTGAAGATGTCGACTTAATAACCTTGTCAACATAATTGTGTGTGTTTTGTTCACTTCATCTCTAAGCTATCGTGCGTTGACTGGTTATCTTGTCGGTTAATACATTTTCATTCTTTAAATATAGGTAGAAAATAAAACTCATACGAACTAAAAGAATTATAAGACTTCTGATATTGAGCACGATCATTGCATGACTACTAGATGGTCAAATCACGTGGAGACCTTCGATATAAATTAACGGCACTCGCTGAGGCAAATATCGTTTAATAGCCATACCTGTTATATGTGTTAGTTATTTACAATGTAGATTAATAAATACATTTTGCATTATACTTAATCAGTTATATACATTTATATGTCGTAATCATTAATATTTTGAGAGAAAACAAGTTCGTTTATTATTTGTTTTGAATTTAAAACATCTTTTTGTTATAAAACTAACAATTTGTATAGATCTGCTTTACACCAAAACCACGAGTTACACCCGTAAGTGTTGTACAAGGATTTTCAAAGGTTTAAAAGATTTATGGACTAGGTATTACAAAACTTTCATTTTAGTTATAGCTGGCAGTGTTTTGCATCAAAATAGTCCCTTTTCAAGAATTTCAAATTAATCCTGCCAATAACAATACTTAACTAAATAGGAATATATGATATAATCATATTGACCAACAGTCCTGGATTTGAATAATTCTTGAACAATTCAAAAAATCTGCAGAAACAATAAAGGACGTCTCCGGGTGCGGGAATTTCTCGCTACATTGAAGACCTATTTGTGAATGTCTGCTGTTGTCTGTTCTATGGTCGCTCGGGTTGTTGTCTCTTCGACACATTCCCTATTTCCATTCTCAATGTTATTAATAGCAAAGGAGAAACAACATACAAGAACAGGGTACCTATAAAGTACTTTAAAATGTAATTGCATTATTAGAATTTTGTCTAGTTGTAAAACAGGAAATATTTACATATAATTAGTAGAATTTTTAAAAGTCCTGTAATATATATCTGTGAATAATTATGATAATAATTTACTTTATTTGTCTGAAAATTTGTTGAAAAAGTACAATATCTCATGTTTATATGAATTATGAATATGCTATAGTATACAAATGAACATTTAACTTTTATAAATTTTGGTATTTGAACGGTGTTCTACGCGTGTACTAAAGATCGTAATTTATTAACCTTGTTAAGTAAAATTGTGAGTGTTGACTTCACTTCATCTTTAAGATACCGTTCACTGACTGTTGATCATTTCCGTGTTCTTTTTCCCCTTACATGCAGAGAACAATATCAACAATTCCAAATGCAAACAATACATGTATATAGCAGCTCAATGTTACTTTGTGCAATTAGAATCATTGTATATAGCTAGAAAATAAAACTCATATTAACTGAAAACATAAAAGGACTTCTGATTTTTAACACGATCATTGCATGAATACTTGTTGTATATTAAGAGATCCATACGATGGCCGTAACAAGAAAGGAGTTGTACTGATATTAATTTTTATTTTTTATTCAATCTCATCTTCAACGCATGATAGAGGTTATTTACATGTACTTCATATTCTATAATCGGACAAATCGATTCAATACTAAACAGAAGATTTCATAATACATTAGCATGTTAATATCATGTATATCAATGTTTAATTCCACCTGGATTAAATGCACACCACAATTAAAGTCATATTTAAAAACAAATCCACGTTATCTATAGGGTTTGTGTGTTGTTTAAACGTTTTGACTCATTCCTAATATCTTAATTAATATTAGTTTGTTGTACATGCAGTACAAAAACCATAAATTGAATGCGCTTGTAAACTTATTAATCATAAAACAATAACAAAATGGTAACCTTAAGATTTTCATGTTACACACTCGAGCCAATCGTACCAGTGAAGATACATAAATACCGGTAGGTTGTGACAAGGGAACATCACCATCTATAGATGGATAACTAACGATAGGAAAAGAAAAATCATCTCTTTTATCATAAATATGTGTATTAAGCTTTGAACTTCAATAAGTCCTTTATGAGTAAAATACAGAATTAAAAATAACTCTACCTTTTTTTATATTTCTTTATTTTAGAGGTAAGCTTCTGGCCAAGTGTCACTGATTCTGTCGCAAATCATTTACTTCAATAACCAATCAATTGTATTCTGAAAGAAGTTGATTTGTTTTCTGTACGAATACATGAAATATTTCTCACTGAACGTTATGTTTGCAATCGATGTTCAAATACAAATCTACAGTATCTATATGAAAGAGACTTAATAATATATTTTTTTTATTATTATTCTACACATGCATATTTGAAGGATCGAAATAATCAGTTCTACAAATGGGTGTTATTTTTAAAGACTTGAAACTTTACAATTATCAAGTGAATCCATGAAATTTTTATCGACGCACCAAACTTTCATCGTGCATAGCTCATTTTCCGATTTAACGATCTTCTTACTTGTTCATTACATTCTAAAATTAAAATCCTTCACAAATTGCAAAAACTTGTATTCTCCGGCTAGACTGCGCAAAAGATAAATCTTGCTTTGTTTGTGTATACACAATGTTTTGAAAGCCGATATCCAGTTTGGCTAAAAAAGAATTAATTTGCACCACAAGTTAATTACGCGAATTCTTTTTTTGCATAACTTTATCATAAAAACTGCAACATTCATTAGCGCCAATAAAACAATCATTTAATTGCGCAAATATAATAGACTTCTTTTCAAATGTTTCTTCTTAGTGCACTGAGGAGGTCCTTTTAGGTATTTTCATGTAGGTACAGAAATCGCAAACTGAAAGGGCCTCCTTAGTGCACTTAGAATGACAAAAAAGTGCACTATGGACCTGATGGAAAGATAGAATTGACACAAAAAAACATAGCATTCGGAAGGAGAAGTACATAATTTTGAATTTTAGTAATCATAAAGTTATTCAACAGTTGAAGTAGGTATTCTAATGTTACATGTACGTGTAAATAGGTTAATAGTTTCGAGATAGATATGACACAATTAATAAAATTGAGAATGGAAATGGGGAATGTGTCAAGTTTCATTTATTGGCGCAATTCATATAATAAAAAAAGAGATGAGCGCGATTCAAAACTTTACAATATGACAAGTTACACCTAACCGTTTTGACAAATCAGTAAATTCTTCGCCCGGGGATATACACCTGCCAGTAATCTACCTTCAGTAACTTTAAAATACCCAGCCGTGTCATTTCCGTATATTGTACATGTAGATAGCAAGTGTGATACATGTATATACACCAGAAATACCCATTCAAGTGATTTTTAATTTCAGAAGAACTCCATATCGGGTACATAAACATAAAATTACAATAATATGAAAAAATGTATTAATAAGTTCAAATGTTGTTTTGGTAAATGCACCTAGGTATGTATTTGTAAACTTATGTTAATTCGTTATTTCATGTCTCTTTTTTTTTTTTGCTTCAATTAATTTTTTGTATCTTATAGACTTATTCGTAAATCGAAAAAACTCACAAATCTGAATAGAATCATATGGCAATGAACATGTTGAATGATTTCTCTAACTCAAAACTAGTTATACATGTACATGTAGATGCCTCTGAAATTATATTTTTCTCGTTGGGTTGCTTGTTCATTAATTGACGTTTACGATATATTCTAATGTTCAGTATTTGTGAAAACCGCCCATTTATCAATTTTACAAGAAATATTATAATACTTGTAAGTCATGAACATTGAAGTTTAACTTTCTATCATTTTTTCGTATACGCACAAACATACAATAAAATGAAACACTTTAAATCGGTTTAAATTATGCAATGCATTTTGAAAATATAGTTTTGAAAAACCGGATATTTTTGATTCATACTTTTTCTATCCCTTTTCTTAAAAATTAGGACACGTGTCACTGGTTAATATAGAATACAATTAACGGTACCAATTTTCTTGTACTAGATGCGCATTTCGAAAATACATGTCTCTTCAGTGATGCTCGAGGCCAAAATATATGAAATCAAAAGCAAATTTAATATAAAAGACGAAGAGCTATAATCCAAAAGGTCCAAAAGTGTAGCCAAATTCGTGAAAGGAATACTAGTGAACCATGAATAATCCCAAACAACAAATTTGTGATTCAATTTGGTTTGTCACACTTGCTTATATTATCAATATTATGTATTGTTTTTGGCTGAGACGACTACATGTATAAAATTTATAGTAGCCTCAGTTTTCGGCAATATTGAAACAAATTGAATATCCTTTGAATTGCTTCTTAAGTTATTTTAATACATATATTGAGCCAAAAAAGTTTAGCAACAAAATTTTGTTTTATTACAAAATCATAAAATTTAAACATATAATTTTAATAACACAAAAATAGAATTATGATATGTCAGAAGCAACATGAACTTTTATCACTCACATTAATTAGGATTTTCTTTGTATGGAGCGCGGGAAGGTCAAAATGCTTAAATGAGTATAGTGTTTCTCAAAATCAATTTCTCAGCCATGCCCTTAGTGCACCAATGAAGGATTGACAGGAACACCAGCAACTTCCCTTAGTCAATGCAGTACTTTTTTAGCCGAAAAAAACTTGTCACGTGTTGACGTAAAGCGAAGGAAGCGCTCCTCCCTTGACGATAGTTTTTTCTTGTCTACGAGATATCGACCTATCCTATGCAGTTGTAATTTGTCGATATCTGTTTGTTAGTCTCTGAACTGTTGCCTAGTGCACATTAAATCGAGCCATGATGTCAACAACCCTCATTCCGGCATCAACCGTTCCAAGACCTTTCTGACTGTCATTTTCGGGGTGGCCTGGTTGACGCCCCAAGCAAATTTTTCAACGGTGTTTGTGTTTTTCTTACCAATGGTGTGTTTCTGAACGTTAGTGAAAAAGAATTTTTTAATATCGTTTTAAAATTACAGGTACAGAAGGTAAAACATCATTGACACGTGCAAAGCTGAAATGGCGCGAAATCAATCAGCAGGAAAAAAGTACGACTGTTACAGGTAAAACTAAGGATTATATCAATGGTGTTTAAATATTTTTTTCCGAAAACAACAAAAAAAAAAATTATAAAAAAAAAGTGTTGCTAAACCTTTTTGGCTCAGTATATATACGGAAAAACAAGGTGGATATTTAATCATCGGCTCTCGTGAAGTTTTCTTGTAGGTTAAAAGAAGGGGACAGTATACCTCTAAGTAATAAAACTTTAAGATTTGTATTCTTTAAATTGTATAACGTCTTAGTCTGGCTTTCTCTTCAATTTTTAGATTATATTCAGAATCACGTTTTTATGCCAGATCTTTTATCATTTGTTATATCAAAGACATGTAGTAGATGTATTTTATTTAGACCAAAAAAACTATCATACGGTATTCCACATGTACGGTGAATTAAATTATTGACAAGCATACCACATCTTCTTATATTCATTCGTTATTTGATGAAGATCTTCAACAAGCCTTAAAGGGATAATTCGCGATTTTTCACTTTAAATAAATGATTTTGAAAATGAACTTATTGATAACTATACACTTTTTAATTCTAAATAATTATGTTTATCCAGAGACATATAATTGTATTATATGTCTCTGGAACAAGCATGTGCATACAATAATGCATGTATGTATACGCATAAGTTTCTCGCTACATTAAAGACCCGTAATTTAGGCCTTCCTCTTTTGTCTGCTCTATAGTCGGGTTTTTGTCTCTTTTACACATTCCTCATTTTCATTCTCAATTTTTGTTATATACGACGGTATATTGTTCCTGTATCAAATACCATGTACATGTACATATATGAGGCTATGAAAGTAAGTTTACAGAAATAAAGATGATAGTGGAATAAGCACTTTAAATTACAGAATAAAGAGATGAAAATATAAAGAATAGATTAAATGATTCATGATTGCTAAACGCCCAGTTACAAATATTACACTCTACCCCTCCATCTTTTTGTCCATCCTATTTAAAATGATTCTTATAGGAGGGTCTGAGTTGGGGGGGGGGGGCTGTTTTTCTGTAAACATTTAATTTTCACCCCTTTTTTTCTAATCTTCAAAAAATAAGTCTATTCTTTAAAAGTAATTTTTTACGCATTATTCTCTAATTTTCCCCCAGTTTTCTTTAATCTTTAAAAAAAAAGTAAAAATCATTCTTTTAAATGAATGAGAACGGTGATTTCCAAACAACAGCAAGGCTTTCATTTGTTACTCAACAATGACGTGTTGGTGTGTATTGTTCTGCATGATTTAAGTGCTAGTTCTATGAAGTAACAAGTCCAAGTTTTCATCAGTTCTTTCCAGTGATTTTGACTACACATAAGAAGATGCCAATGAGACAACTCTTCGAAGAGACCAAATGACACAGAAATTAACAACTATAGGTCACTGTACGGCATGCAACAATGAGCTAAAGCCAACCGCATAGTCAGATATAAACAGGGGCGGATTCAGGCTTTTTGAAAGAGGGGCTGTAGTTTTGTAACGAGGGGAGCGAGGCGAAATTTTTTTTTTGCCCCTTTTTAGGACTTAAAACATAAAATAAGTGAAATATGCACTTTTTAAACGGTTCCTGGCGTGGGGCATGCATATTTTGTAGTTGCTGGTAAGGTGTAAGGGTTGGACATTTTAGATGCTGCATCTCCCTATTAATTCAAGAAGTCTAGTCTGATTAATCTTTTAAAAAAAAAGTCCAAGCAAAAGGGGAGGTGTACGCCCTCTACGCCCCCTCTGGATCCGCCACTGAATTTAAAGCCCGAGTAGAAGTATCGGAAACCAGTTCATATTGACTGAATCCTATAGTCTGTTACCACGAAACCAAAAAAGGTTTACCAAGTTTGTTTTCACTTTTATCATATTTTTACAATGATAACTTTGATAATTTTCTTTAAATTTTAAGAAGAGAAAATTCTGTTACCAGATAATGTTTAGCATTTTCTTTTATTAATCATTCAATAAAATTCAGGTATCTTTTAGCGTTTTCTTTTATTGATCATTCAATGTTCATTATATTTTTAGACCACGCATTTCTCTAATCTTTATTTTTTATGCCCATTATTCTCTAATCTTCATTTTTCAAGGGCATTATTCTCTAATCATTGAACCCCATCCAAACCCTCTTTTTTTTTTATTATGTTGTACATGTACTGTTATACCACTGATCGAGACTAGGGTGAGGATAGGGAGCCCGCTAACAATTTTAATCTCGCCACATTATTTATGTATGCGCCTGTCCCAAGTCAGGAGCCTGCAATTCAGTAGTTGTCGTTTGTTTATGTTTTACATATTTATTTTTCATTCATTTTTTTTGTTATATAAATAAGGCGGTTCGTTTTCTTGTTTGAATTGTTTTACATTGTCATATCAGGGCCTTTTATAGCTGACCATGCGGTATGGGCATTACTCATTGTTGAAGGCCGTACGGTGATCTATATTTGTTAATGTCTCTGTCATTTTGGTCTCTTGTGGACTGTTGTCTAATTGGAAATCATACCACATCTTCTTTTTTATATTCCTGTCCTTTTAAAATGCCCATTATAGACATATAATAATACATTAGGCTTAACATTTCAATTTATAAATATCAAATAGCGAAAAATTTATATATTTATTCAATAACGACAATGTTGCTGCAATAGATGCCAAAAACATCAACAATATTTTATTGAAAAGAAACGGCATTTTATTTCACTTGTTCTTAAATAAAAAGATGTTTCATTTCATTTGTTATATACGGACACTGTAAATTTTGAATGTAAATGAGTAAAAATTTGTTTATATTTATATATTGTGTCTTATACATGTACGTTTCTCATTTATCTTCTAAAGATTGATGCATACAATGCAAATGTTTAAATGTTTTGTTTAGTTCTGTGATTCTCATTTTATGTTTGTATGTGGTGAGACTTTAAAAAATAATAATAATGATAAAATATTGAATCTAAAAATATTTATACTTGAGTCAGAAAATTAAAACCAGCAGTGTCAAACATGTTTAACACTCAGCGGGCATTCGATATCATTGACATACTATATAGCACTATTCGCAATATGTATACATGTACATATATTTTGGGCATCTTATCAGTAATCTCTCTATTGAAGATGTTGAAATATATGTATTATAATTATTCGCTTATTAGGCAAATTCATATTCTACAAAGATATTTTCAATCATTTTAGTTTTGATAAATACCATTACAAATAACTTATTTTGTCTAGTTTCCTGTGTGAGGATATTTGATTGATAAAATTCAATAAACAATTTAAGGTTGTCGGGTAAATGTGGATTACGGATTAAGATGTTAGATGTCAAACTTGAATTAATAAACTAAGGTGAATTTAACCCAAATATGTAGTTTCTCTTCAACAGTGTTTTAATTCCAATTTCCTTATTTTCATTTAAACTAAATTAATTAGAATGAAAGAAAGATTCGAAACTAAAGATAGTCACAATTAAAAATATGTATTTTGAAAAAAAGACAAAAACCGCCAGATCATATCTGATTTAAATCCAGGGTCCGTATATGCATCTTCTGACTTCAGACTCAGACTTCTCTTGAACTGAATCTTAATGTGCGTATTGTTATGCGTTTATTTTTCTACATTGGCTAGAGGTATAGGGGGAGGTTGAGATCATAAACATGTTTGCGCCTGTTCCAAGTCAGGAGTCTCTGGCCTTTGTTAGTCTTGTATTATTTTAATTTTGGTTTCTTGTGTACAATTTGGAAATTAGTATGGCGTTCATTATCACTGGACTATATATATATATATATATATTTGTTAAGGGGCAAACTGAAGGACGCCTCCGGGTGCGGGAATTTCTCGCTACATTGAAGACCTGTTGGTGACCTTCTGCTCAGTGTTGGTTTTTTTCTTTGGTCGGGTTGTTGTCTCTTTGACACATTCCTCATTTTCCATTCTCAATTTTACAATGGTACATAAATTAAGATTTTATTCGAAAAGACGGATTTTTTTACATGTTCTACATGTACCAAAAAAAATGTACAACTATTGAATATTGTAAATGTTTAATGATGATACATGTCCAGATCTAGATCGAACTGCTTTGCTTCGTCGAAAGTACGAATATAGAAAAATCATAGATTTATATTACAACTAGAAAGTCCTCGAACAGTTGAAGAAATCATCAGAATTTGTTTATTGTAAGTTATTCTGTACATGTATAACTATAATGCGAACCCGAAGTTGTGAAATCGCAACTAAGCGTACTTTGGAAAAGCGACGGTTCTATGAAAACCTATTGTCAAGTTCAAGTTCTGTTTCGACATCATTGTAATATATGTCACTGAACGTTAAAATTCAATCCTTTATTTCGTCTTCGTCTTCGTCTTCGTCAAATAGTGCTGTTGGTTTCTTTTTATTATTATTACATACTAGTATACATGAATAAGTTATTCCTATGTAATCTCATTTAGATATTTAGTAGTTTAAACATATTTTATTGTTCTAAACAAATGGATTAGAAATTTAGTGCATGCAAAGTAAATTTTAAAGATGACAATGATTGCAGTATCTGTGTGAATCTACTTCTCAATCACGCTTCATAAAGATATTACAGAATATTCAAGATTTACAACTTTTCGTGAATATGATTGCCAATGGAATAAACCATGCAGCAGATTTCAAAATAACCATATTAAATTGTGTCTGAATTATAACAACTGAAACTGTAATTCTGCTGTAGTGCACCTTTAGAACTTGTATTTCAGATAATTTGACCACGTGACAAGAAATTATACAATAAACATTGGTCACGCACGATAGGTTCTGATGTAAGACACGTACCGTTACAATACCCAGTTTACACGCATCAGCTCAAACAGGTTTCTCGAATGGGGCAGTTGATTGGAGGAAAGTTACCAAAAACCAAGCCTACCTTTACCTATTATCCAATCAAACGCCTTTGACATAAACATAAATAATACATGAGTAATATTACAGAGATTTTGAAAAAAGTTGAGACTCTAAATTCTAACTTAAAATTATAAATTTATGCATTTTCGCAATTTACAATAAATGTTATACATACTTTCACCTATCTAGTGAGGAAAAAATAGAAATTAAAAAAAATTGCAATTTACAACTATTTCGAATTATAGTGCACAGCAAGGACGTATATTTGTTTTCCGTCCTTGTGCACAGTTTGTGATAAATGGGTGTCAAAATGTATTAAACAGAAACCCAAAGACCAGTTTCAAGAAGAATTCTTTGCTTTTATGCAGAATCGCATAAAACATAATGCTGTCATATTTTCAAAAAGAATTATGATCAATTAGAAAACTCCGTTTTACATTTCTAAATTCATATATTACGCAGATATAGATGTGGTAGTTGCCGATTGAGTCCAGAAGGTTTCAGGATTTACACAGAGAAGACAGAATATGTCGTCTCTGTGACACAAACAACATTGATGATGAGTACCATTACATTATGAATTGTAGAACATATAAACTATAGAAAAAGAAGGAAATGTTTAAGGAACTACTGTTATTCAAACCCTTATATCTTTAAAGCTGATCAATAGTTAAACTCATCAAATATTGTAATATTAGAAAAACTATGTAAAAGTTATAAATGTGAAAGTCAGTCCTCCAAGCTAATTTAATTGTATCGTTTACACATGCATGTACTAATTTTACCTTATAGTTATGTGTATGTATGTTCTTGATAACTAATAATTGAAGTTTTATGAGAAATAAAGTATTCGTATTCCTTTAAACATGTAAACCATAAATTGCACTACACGAAGACAGCCTACGGGTAAAGTACAAGTGAATATATCACAAAAAGATTATATTTAATCCTCATCCGTACGCGTCCTTGTAAATGCCGAAAACTCTGGATTTTCTTTGAAAATTACCTGAGAGGTTATAAAAGATCTAGAAAAGACCAAAAATGAATTGAAATAAAAGATTTTTGTGTAGACGAGTTACAACATTGCATAAGCATGATTAGGAAATTTGAACAAAAAAAGTTCGTGCTCATCTTTGTAGTGGCGTAAAACACGCATATCGAGTTACGTAGACGAAAAAGAATAATTACATTCATAATAATTATGATGTAAATTCACGAAATTAAAAGGTTATAATTAGAAAACAATCTAAAACACGATTCGTCATTCCCCATGTATAATTATAGATTAAAACAAAATTATAATTTTAATTCTGAAATTCAAAAGGCATGTTTCTGATACGTGACAGTTCAGCGAACACTATTACATGAAATGCACGATGATATTGACCGAAAACAAAGGTGAAAGATTCAAATTGTAAAATCATTCGCTGAACGGTAGAATTTCTATCAATCATTCAACGATATAAAAAGACTTTTGAGTGTAAAAGTATGATAGAAATACTTTTAATTTATTGAAATGCCTGTTATATTGTTCCAGTCATTGGTTACTAGTGCATGATTGTCAGTCCATTTCGATATTTCATAGCACTTTTACAAATTCTGAAAAAAAAGAAAAGAAAAAACCAATATTCCCATGGGAAAAATATATCTTCCCATGAGAAGAAAATTGTCCCGCAAAGTGTTCAACTCTCACAAAAGGGAATCTAACCAACTAAGTAATGCATAATCATCTGTAGATTGATTTTTATATATGAAACGATGTGTATTGATTTTACTTGGTTCAATGTTCAGTGGCAAGTATTTTATATATGCGCAGGTCCTGAGACAGATAATCAAATTATCAGATTGCGGGATGACGGACAGGAAGACTCCAAACGTAACAGTGTGAACTAGCTGTCAGAAACTTAAGTACTCTCAGATTCTTTCATCGTTGAAGACCCTCTAGCGACTATAAAGATGAACAGGAATAAAAACGCTGACCATTGATAATTTGTATTTTTGTTAAGCTCTGATTTTGTGTTCGATTAGGTCCCGTGTATGTTTACCCCATATTCCTTTATTTTCTATAAAGGCGTCTGTCTTGACAGTAAGTTGACACGACTTAATCATGGTAATACTAGTTAAACCCTTAAATGTAAGACACCAGATGGAAATACTAAAAAAGGACAGCCAGTTTGGTTCTCTTTAATGTTAGAGTTCAAATCTTCATGAAGAAACGACTATATGTTTTCTGTATTCAGCATAGAATAATATCTTCTAAACTATATTTTTTCGCACAATGTCTGGATATTGGTGGACATGCATTATTGCGAAACCAGACATTTACAAATGAAAATTAACACTTAGACTATAGACATTTAGTAGGGAAGTAAATGAACAAAAGACAAGTAATTCAGAAACATAAAATTGAGAATGGAAATAGGGAATGCATGGATCACGCAAAATTAAGCAGGGGCGACATCGGAGTAATGGGAGTTTGCTTCTTGCAAGACATTCGCCGTGAAAACAATTTGATATGAAGACAAGCCTTTGTACTGTGACTTTGTTCTAAAATTTCAAACATGAGGCTGTTACGGCCCTGGTCAATGTTTTTAAGCAATACATAGTTTCCTTTCATTTTGTTGTTGGCTTTCTGAAATAAATGTTTACATATTATAGACTATCATGATCCTTTTTTTTCAATTTCAGTTAAACACTATGTCTGATTTGCTTTTTCAGAAACTTTAGCATGTTTAAATGTCTTTTTCTTTTTCTTCATCTTTTTGAAACCCTAGTTTTGTATTACCACTGACCAGTTCAGTAAAAAAACAGCTGCTTCATGTTTGTATAAATGTGTTTGTAACCTTTCTAACATGCTATTATTTTCCGTTATTTTTTATTCCGTGTCTATAGATAGTCTTGATCGGAGAGTCAAGATTTATTTTGTCTGTTGGTTGCTTGGCTAGCGTAAGCTAATCGATTTACCTCACATTTCGAAGTTGGATGGAGATTGTTTTTAAATAAATGCCGTACCTTTGTACTTTGGTTTCCTGTCGGTTTTTTCTCAATTTTAAATTGGGAAGTTTTATCATTTGTTTTGCATGATTATTAATTTTGACTTGCAAATGAACAATTAATAAATCTAGTCCCATGTGTGCTAGCGAAATGTCTTTAGTGTAATCTCGGAGTGTAATTTTTATTTCAACTTTTACGTTTGCTTCAGCACAACCTAAAACACGAAAACTTTCATTTTCTTGTAAGAATGAGATTCGTTACTTCAAACAAAAATCGCTTTTATCTTTTTTTTTTTTTTTGCAGTAAAAGACCGGTTTCTTAAAAAAAACTTTCATACAATCGACTAAACGAAGTATAAGCTTCGGGAAGGTCAAGGATTATAACATATTTTTCGTAATTTAGCAAAAATCGAAAGTTTACGGTAATTAATGGTCGAATTGAAGCTTAATACCTACCAAAAAATCTCAATGAGCGAAAAGACTTTCATTTTAGTCATCTCTGGTGTATTTATGATGGCTTGGTTTGAAGCGAGAACAAACGAACTATGCTTACTAGTGTTGCATAAAAAAACATGAGGATATGGTTTGTCCTTTATGAATCTATATTGCAAATTTGACTCATATAAGGATAATGTTTGTCTCATAGAAAAATCGGTAGTTTTAACCGATAATTTATTTTTCGATTTTTATCGGATATAGTAGTTATTTGGAAAAATACAAACCGTATAATTAATTATTAAAGTTTCGTATGCATCATAAATCAACCGGCTCCTGCAACTTTTGACTTGTTCTAATATCAATAGTAATGATTTTCAGCGGAGAAAAAGATAGATATTTTGGTCGCGGTTGAAAGAATCGTAAAAGTGTTATTTTTCTAAATTCTGTTTGTTTAATCGGACAAAGTAGAGTCTTAATTTGATTTTTTTTTGCCGAACTGGACTCTATATTGTGTATTGAATTGAAAGTTTGCAAACGTTCCGACCAATGAAATTCATTTTAATATGTAACGCAAACTTCAACGAGAGCACCTAGATGAAATATTTTATCTATACTACAATCAGTTTTAACTTAGAAATTTCCGCTCAAATATATAGGAAATAAAATTATATGAAAACAACAATGCAGAATGTTTCTTTTCCATTTTATTTTAACAATGTTTATGTTCATTTCAATTTGGTAAGTAGACTTATATTTAATGCCCAAAACGTAAATATATGTTTTCTTTTAAAACATTACAAAACGTGAGAGTATGCCGATAAATAGCCAGTCTAGGTCGTTAAACTTAAATCAACTTACCCATCGTTATCGCAGACTAAAATTTATCTCATATATATATATGTTCATTTATTACAAGTACGTCAGGGTGCATGACAGCACAATAATCTTTTTACAGAATCGTAAGAACAATATTTTTGTTTGATATTTGCTTCTCTTCCACAATTAACGCCCGATTTGACCAGTGACCGGTATTACAATTTAACACAGTTTTAAAAGTTCAGTGGGCTGCTACTTCATTTATAATTTTGGGTATGACTTTCTGTTTATCATATTCAACATACGTCAACATTGTCTTCATCAATTTTATTATTCAATTCATCAAAACCTTGTTTTTCATTACAAGCTTTTCCGTATATCAATATACGGCAGGAGAATGAATATTTGTTGCTTACCGGAAATATAAGATACATCGATTTAAATTATGTACACAATAAATAATTGCTGTGTAGTTTCCATGTCTACATTTGACTTTACGAGTACAATATAGTAAACATAAAAAGAGAAAAGAGAAACGGTAAATATACAGGAATACATAAAGTTTCGTAAATAGTTGCAAAGGACCACATGTTACTTACATGCCATGAGGTTTCATAGCATTCATTAATTTTTGAAACGCACATATATATGTGCGATAAAGATCTAGTGCATTTGAGCAAATTAAATTTATGTTATCCATCTAACTATTTTATTTTCAACAGATTCCCTAGTTTGACATTTTTAAACCACGCGTGCATATATATTTTAATGTTTTTATTTAAATGCCTTATATATGAAAATGTCACGTGTATAATACGTTCGTTTAATTAAATTGTGGAGCATGTGACTTAATAAGACTACGCATTTAAAGTTTGAAACAAAAAACGATAGATACATCGAGGTCGTTTTGCTTGGGTGATTTACCTGTAAAAAGCTCGGGTCTCATCCATGTTTAAAACGAATTCATGGATGTTTGAAATAGTTTAACGGGGGCGTGGCCTATTAGTTTAACGCAACTAACCAGCAACTTGATTTCAATTGATTCACCGCAGAGAAATCTATTTGACTGGCGTTAAAATGAATTGATATGAATTGATATGAATTAAATATAATTTTTAATTTTTGTCAATCTTTATCAATAAACGATCAATCTCATTTAAATAGCGTTAACACGTTTTTGTCCGTTCAAGTTAAATTCGGGTTACTAGTGTTTGTGCCTTTCATAGCTTGTTACTCGATGAAAACCAAAACTCCGTATTAATGTCAAACCTATAGGGGTATACTTATAAAAGAACGATGTAAACAATATATAAGAGTTTAAACAATGTCAACGATGTTCACACGACATCGTTTTAACCTTGTAAACATCACGATGTTAACGATGTCAACGATGTAAACTATATATAAAAGTTCAAACAATGTCAACAATGTTGACACGACATCGTGTTTACATTGTATACATCGCAATGTTAACGATGTCAACGATGTAAACAATATATAAGGGATCAAACAATGTAAACGATGTTGACACGACATTGTTAACATTGTAAACATCGCAATGTTAACGATGTCAACGATGTAAACAATATATAAGAGTTCAAACAATGTCAACGTTGTTGACACGAAATCGTGTTTACATTGTATACATCGCAATGTTAACGATGTCAACGATGTCAACAATATATAAGGGTTCAAACAATGTAAACGATGTTAACACAACATCGTTTTAACATTGTATACATCGCGATGTCAACGATGTATACATTACATAAGGGTTCAAACAATGTAAACAATGTTGACACTATATCGTGTTAACATTGTAGATATCGCGATGTCGACAATATTGAATAAACATCCTTCACTGGACATGAATGATTTGATTCGGACTAATATTTAGAAATTGACTATGATGGTCGGTTGAAAAGAGATGATTTTAGATTTTCAATTGTGACCTTTTCATTTTTGAATAAAGGCAACAGTAGTTTACCGCTGTTCAAAATTCATCAATCAATTGCGAAAAATACAAATCCGAATTACATACTAAAATTGAGAGAAACACATCAAATATAAGAGGATACCCTGCAGGCACACTTTGCTGAATCAACGTTGAATCTTTGTTGATTTTAGGTTATACATTGATCAACAAATATTCAACATTGATTCAACGTTGACAATGCAACGTTGAAATTAGTACATTGTTTCAACGTTGCATTGACATTGTGTTGAAATACCAACACTGAATCAACGTTGGCTAAACAATATATAAAACCCAGTAGTTGTGGATACCAGAATTGTCAAAAAAGAAGTATTTGACACATCACAATTATTTTCAAATTGAAAACGATATTCACATTAAATTAAATATTTAGTAGATTTATCAGTAATTGTTGTGGTGATTATAGAATAACACATAAAACAATCGCAGTGTATATATAAGCATTACTAATTAATCATGAACTTCGCACCCCAAATATTGAAATAATAGAAAATTCAAAAATTTCATCCCGCCCCAAAACATAATAAAAGAACCAGTGTGTATACAGGATCATACAGTAAATATAAAATTAAATATTTGTGAATAACTCCTTCCCCTTTTAAAAAAGATCCCTCCACCTTTTTACTTGATTTCTGATGTCAAATATCTTGTTTTCATTTCTTTTTATTAATTCAAAGAGAAAGACGTATATATCAGTACATAAACAATGGTTGACAACTTGAAATAAAAACAACGGATAGATCTATTTAAATAACGATTTAAATTTTCGCGGCATTGTAACATTTCTATTTTAAGACTTCAGGTATGCGCATGCGCAGTTGTTTTTGTTGCCAAAGTTTGAATATCCGCCAACGAGACCACAAGTGATTTGTGCAGAGTTGTTTATCAATATCTTTCCTCTATACAGCTTTTACATTTTTATCGTAAGTATTTATATTAATTGTTGTAATTACGTTATCGTATTTTAGAAATGTGAACATATCATGTTGTTATGAAACTGTACAGTACTGAAAAGTTGAAATTTTACACGTGAAAAAGGGGGATGTTTAGGACTAGCTGCGGAACCGTAGCTCTTAGGTCCTTATGCTATTTTTTGACTATTTGCGGACTATTCCAAGATATCTTGCAACGTCTCATGAATTTTTATTATTCTATTTGAAATCATATGATTGAATCAAAAGTGAAAAGAAATTTTAATCGCATAAAAAGGGGGGCTTGTTTACAACTGTCAGAAGCTATATATGACTCACCAAGTAGAACCTTTAATTTTACTGTCAAAATTGAGGTAGAGTTTGGACAAGGTAATTAAACAAAGGGTATATGAGGGTGGTAAAAAGTTATTTGCGTTTATCGCCTTTTTATTTCACGTGTTTTAGCGTTTTATTTCTCTTAATTGGTTTCGACATGCATTATTTTTGTTTCCTCTTGTTTATTTTCCGTGTTTCGTCTGGGTACTCTTTAATTTCTCGTGCTAGTCCAACATTCAAGATAAAAAAAGTAAACCAGGACTAAATTCGAAGTCCAGTCGGGAGATTGTTTTAAATTATGTGTTCCCAGGATATTAATTGCGATCAAGTTATCTTTTCCACCATTCGGATGTAACAAGCGGGGGCGAAAAGGTGACTGCAGGGTCTTCGTGTCCATTATCATGACTGTGTGAACTCCTATAACGACTGAGTATTAACTTCTAGTACTTTTTTCCTTAGTAATATTCATGATTTAATTTTTCGTGCTTCCTTTTATATCCAAATTTTTATTTTCAGTGCAGTGTTTTTTTTTTAATTTTTATTTCACGTGTTTCCGCCTTAAGAACCCCCTTTACCATCCTCGAATATGTCAATTAGTGAGATATCCATGCCGCAGCACAAGTAATACAGAAAAAGACATAAGTGGATAAACCTTCAATTTGTTCAAATTAAAATGTAGTAGTTAGGATTTTCTTGCAGATTATACCTAAGTCCTTCTAGTCTATCTAAAAGGAAATGTAGTTGAGACTTCAAAGGACAACTGTTATTTACTTTAGTTTTCATCGCTTCTTATTCTTTTTATTTATACTTTAAAGTAATATCATTATGAATTTAAAATAGTTAAATGTGTTGAACAGAATACAACTTTACAATGTTATAACTTTTGATTTTGTAGATGTCATCATGAAGACCTAGATGGAATCACGGAACAGCAATTCAAGTGTCTGAAAAAAAACAATAAACTTTCTAAAACGGGCTCGAAAAAGACAAGGTGTGAGAAAAAAGAAGTTGAAGTTTCACTATTAATAAATAAAAAGTTTCAGTATGAATAAATAAATTTATTTTAATTTTATCGTATTGAATATTTCTCTATAATCAATGGTTGGACATGAGCAAAATTTGTGTATTAAAGGTTGTGCGCTTTCGAACTCAATAATTCTCTTGGATGATAATTTGTGTTGTTGTAATCATGTTATTAAATCTTAAAAAAATCTTGGTGGTTAAATTATGGTTCGTAGGATATCCCTCAACACCCATATTTGTTATTCAGTTGATTGGTTGTTATCATCATCATTGTCAAGCCATGCTCTCATCACACGAATGTGGTCACTCAGTTTTATTGTTGAAAATTACTGATATTTTACAAGTAATTGGCAGTCAATGGCATCTACATTGTATTAAAAGTTTTGTGCACCCAAACACTTTTTATTGTTGTACCTATTGTTAACAAGACAACCATCAACCAAAGAACATTATTTATATATCTTTGCGTTACCATACAGTCTTCAACAATGAACTAAAGAACACACCATGTCAAATATAACCAGACAATGACTTCATTTAAAGATAATCAATTTTGTTTTGAGATTATTTTTCAAACTTGGGTCTAATGGAGCAGTTATTGGATCAGGTTTCCTGAGGCAGAATGTTGCTATGGCGTTTTGCATATTGAGCGCATAGAGAAGACAATAGCTTGAACATTGCTACAGTATAAAATTATGGACTGCAAGACAAAGAAAATACAGGATGAATGAAACACATTAGTTTAGGTGGAAACACAGTTGAACACAATCACTAACCAATTTTGATTCCGTGTTGAATACTAGTATTGTATTCACCCTGAATTCAATCTGAATTCAAATTAAGCTATTGGTTGAAACAATGTTGAAGCAACTATTATTCTATATAGATTCAATGTTGAACATCAACGTTGATTCAACATAGGATTTCAACGTTGATACAAATTTGCAAAATCTAATAATAATTCAACATTGATTCAACATAGAAAATAAACATTGATTCAATGTTAAATCAACGTTGTGTGCCTGCTGGGTAACTACGACACAACAGAAACACAACATTGAAATGTAACACTCACAGAAACGAACTTCAATATATCAATGGTAATTTTCCTGACTTGTTACAGGACATTTTATGGAAACATGGTGGGTTGTAACTGGTGTTGTGGCATGTTAAACCTCCCGCTTTTATGGCAATGTTAAATATAACATTAAAATGACAACATTACATGACAGGACTACAATACAAATAAATGGGATAACATATCGGACAGAGAAACACACGAATAATAGCTACCAAAAGGTACCAGGTTTAAAATTTATTACGCAAGAAGTGCGTTTCATCAACCCAAGACTAACCAGTGACGCTCAGATGAAAACATTCGAGAGCCAAAACAAGTACAAATTTGAAGAGCACGGAGGACCAAAAATTCGAAAAAGTGTGCCTAATACGGCTAAGGTTTTCTGCCTGGGATAATAACATCCTTATTATTTAGAATAATTCATACTTTTGCAAACAGTATTTTTTTTATAAAATGACTATATAGTAGATATACATGATAAAACCGAAGTAATTACTAGCTACAGAATAAAGACGGATACATAAAACAATCTAAACTAGCACATATAAATTCACAGCCGAGTTACCCAAAGCGATTTACGCACAACGTGACGTCACATTTGAATTTCTAAGAAATTCCCTAAAAAAGGATAAAATTTGGATACAATTCAAGATTAGGTTTGTCATATTGATATAACATTCAGTAATAACAATGATATATGTCAATACTAATTAATATCAAATTGTGGTAGTAATTAGATAATTAATCATATTATCTAGCTATTAATCACCCAGTTCATTTACAAGATGTTTCTTCTAAATCAAACTGTGAACCAAATATATCGTATAATTTTATTTGAACCAAACTAAAATCTTGTAAATGAACTGGGTGATTAATTATCTTTACCATAACACACGAATACAACAGAAAAAAATAAGAATTACAACTTCAAACGATGAGACATTTGTCAAAATCCGATGAGAATAACAAATATAACATAAAAACTAAATACATGAATTTTGGATAGAAAAGTATCTTGACACGTCTTATAGCAATGCGATTTCACACTTAGCAAAACAGTCAGAATGGGGAATAAGTCACGTTTGGTAATAAAAAAGATCAGACGTCGTACACTGGTTCTCCGTTAAAGCGCCCATTTTATGACTTTTTTTTTGTCCCACCGTAAGAAAGCAAACCTAACGACTTCCAGTTATATACCAGTAGCTTGTTATACTTACATCTGAGAATTTTAGATTTCTTTATTATCTATATTTTTTATTTTTATAAAGTTTAGTACATATTGCACAACGATAGTGATCGTACCGGCCGTCCATAATGTTTTCTTCGAAAAGCTGAAATTTCCGTTGATGGACAAAAGACCAAGCAGTATTTAGTACACTATAGTGTAATATGAGTTAAATTTGATCATAAGGTTACCATTAATAATTTTATTTATAACAATGGTCATTTATATCCTAGTTACATCAGTTTGAAAAACAAAGCAAAGTTGAAAACTGTAGAGGTTTGTTAAGCGTGTAATCTCTGTGGAATAGCCGATTCTAAACAAACATCAATCCTAAAAATAAATTCCACATCCAAAAGGTCGATATCGGTGTCAACATTAAATTTTAGTACAACTTCGATCTTTAGATATACATATTATGACTCTATTATGGTTCAAAGATGACGAAATCGTCGAAATGTAACCTCCGTTGAATGAAATCTCCGTTAACATTTTGGTAAAGAGTGTTTTATATCACGTCCGCACTTTTATCGAGTATGGCATACCAGATAAACATATTTGATAGTTATAATGTATGGCGGATATATCACTTACAGATCAATAATATATTGTAATCCAGACGACATAAGAAGACAACATGTAACATTTTTTATAAATCAATTGTTAGAGTGTAAATCTAGAAGAAGAAGAAAAAACGAACCGGATGTTTTTTATATCAATCATAATGCATGTAAATAATTTAAACCTGTTTTCAATATTCAAGATATGAAGCTTCTATGATTACATGTAATATAAATTTGGTACCGAATTCAAAACGATTTAACAATAATGCAATGGCAAGAAGCCATAACAATTGCTCTTCCCTTTTTCGTGTTGCACAAGGAGAGAAGCTTTTAATTTCTTTCATCAAATAGGACGTCAGTTGAAAGGGCATGATATATTGTCCGCTACATTTATTAACAACACCTTGTACAACCTTCTTTTCAAAATTAAAAGCCTTTAAAAAGATTAAACAAAACTATCCGTCACAATGCTATATATTACGGTCTGTATTAGGGGAGGATATCTACATTTCTGTATTCTGCAATTCTTTTGGTCATTTTCTCTATTCAGTTAGAAATATATGCCCTTCTCTGTAAAATTCTTGGGTTCAATTCCTGCATTTGAAAACTTCCGTATATAACATTTTGACAATATATATTGTCTAAGATATAGAAAGATGTGGTGTGGGTGCCAATGAGACAACTCTCCATCCAAATAACAATTTAAAAAAGTTAGCCATTATCTTGTCTGTATCAACAACATACGTATGACGACACTACTCAGTATAGCCCCTCTTTTGTATTCTGTCACTGTACTGCATAAATGATACCATGTTTAAAATAAGTATAAAACTTGAAGAAAAAACGTATTTCAATTTCTACGAAATAAGTTGAATAGCTGGGATAATAAACATTATCATATTTTCCTTGTTATTCGAGGTACTAGAAAGAGGAGCTGAACGTTCAGTTTTATAACAGTGACAGTACCGGTAGCCAAGCGACATTAAGAGAAATCTGAAATCGGATGAAAAAAAAATAATCACGAAAATGATATTATCATTGATTACTCATCTGTTCAACAAAATATAGAAAGAAACATTGCTTATCAATCAATTGTTTTGGTTAATAATGAAATATATTTAATATATGTTGGTACTAAAAAATGTTATACCCCCAAAAAATTGAAGACCATGTCTTCCGTCCTCGAGCACCAGTATGAAAATGCAGACATAAGAATTATGACAATGTTTTGATTTTGCAAATCCTTACAATTCCAATCAATGGTCCATTTATATATTTTGAAATTATAAAGATACCTAAGGTTTTAAACTCCTTCAATCACATTCGTCTCAACCCGGCCGATTCCGTACCCTCATAGAAGGAGAGTAGCGGATTCTACATGTACCGAGGATTGCCGAATGCATTAATCAATGTTACATTCGACTGATTTGACTATTTTTTTGTGTGTGTCCTTTTCGTCATATAGCTCATCAACTCTTTCTATTCTTTTATATCTTTGGATTTCAAATACTTTTCCTGTGCGTAAATAATGAAGATAAATCAAAAATAGTGCTCGCTTCGAACGCATGGAATTTATAATATGTTTTTTTCACCCACTATTGCAGATCATTTGGTTGCTTATCGGATTACCGTGGTCTGACATCTGTCACGAACTATTTTTTTTTAAGATGAATAAAATTAAATAATTGCTGATGCAATGCACGAGAAGGATGTAAGGTTAAATTTGCCTACAATAGGAAACGAAAATATAAGTTAACTCGTGCAAGATCGTGATTTTGGCGAAAAAAAACCTGATGCATATGAATGTATAAAATTTGCATCGCTAATTTCATTTGACCAGTTGCGTTTACAACCAATTTGAAAGTTCAACGTTTCTTTCGAAATGATCTACTAGAATATTGTCAATAGTTAATTTAATATGCAGAAAACGGAAAGTTTCATTAATCTTTAAATCCTTTAAATCATTTATTTCTGTTATTTTTAATTCACCATATTCTTAATTTTCAAAATTATATTTTAATTTATAAACCACCTCCTACATCTTGGATTATTTCAAATAACTATATCATATTCAAGCGGAATACGATGCATAGTACTATTAGTATAAGAAGATCTACAAAAAGAAGCTTTTCAATTGGGCGTTACTGGTTGTCTAAAAATCAAAGTTGCGAGATTAATAGGCTACAACTAACCAACAAAGAGGATGAATAAAATATCTATGAAAAATGATTTTATATTTTATATTTTGCTGGATCAAAATTTTTGTCGTGTCTCTCTCATCATTGTTTTTTTTTTATATATTTATATTGAACCTTTTTAAATTCTTTATCAATGAAAACGCATGTAACATCTTATTCATTTTTTAAATATTCTTCTCCCGGTCATAAATCTGCATGAAATATTTGCCACTGTACGTTCAGAAAACATTAATCAATAAATCATATCTCCTCTAAAATTGTAGTATTAAACTAACTGAAAACATTATCAAATAACTGATTCGTTTAAATTTTATTCAGATATTATCAGTTTCACAGTATGTTAGTGACCTAATACGATACATACGGGTCCAGTAAATTCCATAAGGGGTTTGAGCGAAAAGAGAACCTCATATGGAATTTAATGACCCTGTATATTAACACTAACACACTGTGTAACGAATGTATCTTGCCGACTATCTTTATTAGTCGAATTTTAGACTGGAGTCTCATTTGCAATTATACCACATATTCTTATTGTTATATTAAAGTGTTCAAGTGTTCAATTTTAAGAAACATACTCCAAATGGTCTGCTAAAAAAAAATTAAGGACACGTCTCGTCTCTCTGCTATTTTTTTTTTAAATTTCCGATACAATGAACAAAAAGGTATTAATGAATATCAAAGGAAGTAACCCATCAGAGATATAAGATCATACAGGGGTTGTGCGTCGGCTTCGAAAGAATTTTTAAATCAGTTCAAGGCAAGGGATTCATGCGTTATACGCCATACTTGTGCATTTTTGAAATAAAACAGTTGATTTATATATATAAGTTTTCGATATCAATATGACCACATCAATGAAAGTTCATGGTAACACAGATTGGTAAATATGATGATGACGAAAAGGAGGATGATTCGGGTTGAAAGCATGTTTATACGATTTTATTATTTTTGTACAAGACTGAAATGCTGAGTCGTACTAGTTCACATAGAAAAGGTCAAATTGAAGATTCATCACCTTAATTTGCATTAAAGAGATAAAAAAGACGTATATATATATATTATAATGCAGACATGTCTTAATAGCGTAGCATGCTTAAATTTCAACTAACAAGAAAAAGATATAAAAGTTTACATGAATTAATAAAATTTTTTTTTTAGCATGTCGTAACTAAAATACCGTTCCCTTTTCAAAAATGTGACCTACCGAATAAGTGTATTTACCAGCTTTGTTATAAAAAGAGAAGCACGATGGGTGCCACATGTTAAGCAGGATATACTTACCATTCCGGAGGACCTGACAGCACCCCCAGTGTTTAGTTTGGTTCGTGTTGCTTTTCTACTCCTATGTAGGGCACTTTGTTTACACATCGATGTCGGTACAGTAGAATTTGATGCGATCGTCGTACAAGTGAAAAGTTTAGCACTAAAAAAACATGTTTAATCCATAATGTTCTATATTTCAAAATGCCTGTACCAAGTCAAGAATATGACGGGTGTTGTCTATTAGTTTGATGTCTTTTTTTACATTGAAATTTGATATTGACATTTGATTAGGGACTTTCCGTTCTGATTTTTTCCTCGGAGTTCAGTATTTTTGTTATTTCACTTTTTTTCCATCAAAAGTCAAGTCGGAAGACAATACAACAAAACTAGACAACTGTCATCTTCATCCAAGACTTTCAAGGTTTAATAATATATTTGCGTGCTTTTGTGTTTTGCTTGTTATGATTCGCAAATTAATAATCTTTATAGAAAGCATATTGTCATATTCATTTTGACCATCTGAAAGGTGTCACCCTTTAAAGCTCTATCCACAGGAACATCACCATTTATTTTGTTAACAGATGATAAATATTTCACAGCTTCTTTACCTCTGTTAACAGATTTTGGTCTATCATTCACACAATTTTTCAGTTCTCTAAACTTAGGACCATGAGAGATCATCTGTCGATGTGATGTCCATGTTGAATTATGTTACATCTCAGTTAATAACATGGCCAAAGGGGCAGTAAAAGTAGGCGAGTAGGAATAGACACATGTCAGAGGGTTTTCCATGTATTGTTCAAAATCCAGGTGCTGCAACGCTTGCTTGTACTTACATAATGTAGATGCAATAGTTTTGATGTAAGCGTTGACTATAATAGGACCATCCTGGTTTTGAAAATATAGCGGAATTAGAAAATTTACCACCCTGTGATGTCGAACATTGCTGATGGTTTTTTTTTGCATCAATTCCTTTATTGTAAACTAAATAGGGAGGAATTTATTTTTTCATCATGTTAGTCAAGTGCGTAGTCTCTCAAGCATTTTTGAAAATAAACAGGCAGTTATAATGTAGTGTAAGCCTAACAGATTAGACAAATGTGAAAGACTGTCATCACAGCTCAAGAGGGAAATCTACATTTAGAAGACTTTATTTTACATTACTCATTTGGCATTATAATTGCAACCATATGTCATAGTAATACTTAGTTCCCCTAATAAGACATTTTCCCTAAATATGCGGAAACGGGTACGTACTATAGGGCATTTAGAAGATGGGCGAAAGAAAATATACCAGTGGCACAATGTACAGTACTATCATGGAACATTTAGAATTTTGTAAAACTTCAGTGGCCAATACAATATATACAAGGTAGGTCCTCCGATTTGATATTAAATGGAATGTTGATTGAAGCCATGGTGGACTTATTATTCGACAAAATTTCATCCTTGTCAAACGATATGTTTTTTGTAGGTGTAATTTCCTGAGTGCTTATTTGTTTCCAAATCTTTTAAAAGACACTCGAAGTATTCACATGAAGACACAATATTTTTTGAAACTCTATCCACAGGAACATCAACATACATTACGGTAACATCTTTTAAATCTCTGTTAACGGATTTGGGTCTATCATTCACATAAATTTTCAGTTTTTTTAAAACTTTTAGTCATCATAGATAGATTTAATACGAGTTCTTTTAATTAACTAGTAGATAAACGAGGATGTGATATAAATGTCAATGAAATACTTGCTATCCAATTGCAAGTCACAAGTTTGAAAACAAAGCCTTTGAAGGTAACAGTTCGGTCTTCCGAGCCATGAATTAAACAAAACAGCAAAGTATTACAATGTATAAAAGACCCGAAAAATGACAAATGTATAGCTATATAAACGAGAAAACCATCAGTTTAATCCATATAAAGTCGAGAACGAGTAAGCACTTATAAACCACATCAACAATCGGCAACCACTGAACACAATGTAAATAACTATTTCATTTAAGACAAAATTCTATCTGTCTGTTCTTTTGTTTGTTGAACTATTCCAGCAGCTCTCATGTATGAATTATTTGTCTTAAAAGTTTCTTTTTTCATTTTCCCTGAGTGTTTTGCCTATAAATAAACTCATCATAGATACCAGGACTAAATTTAGTATATACGCTAGACGCGCGTTTCGTCTACAAAAGACTTATCAGTGACGCTCGAATCCAAAAACGTTAAAAAGGCCAAATAAAATATGGAGTTGAAGATCATTGAGGACCAAAATTCCGAAAAGTTTTGCCAAATACAGCTAAGGTCATATATGCCTGAGGTAGAAAAGCCTTAGTATTTCAAAAAAATTAAAAACTTGTAAACAGTAAATTTATAAATATAACCATATCAATGACAATTCATGTCAGCACAAAAAGTGCTGACTACTGGGCTTGTGATACCCTCGGGGAAATAAATCTCCACCAGCAGTGGCATCGACCCAGCGGTTGTAAATAAACTCATCATAGATACCAGGACTAAATTTAGTATATACGCCAGACGTGCCTTTCGTCTACAAAAGACTCATCAGTGACGCTCGAATCCAAAAGAGTTAAAAAGGCCAAATAAAATACGAAGTTGAAGAGCATTGAGGACCAAAACTCCGAAAAGTTTTGCCAAATACAGCTAAGGTAATCTATGCCTGAGGTAGAACAGCCTTAGTATTTAAAAAAAATCAAAAATTTGTAAACAGTAAATTTATAAATATAACCATATCAATGACAATTCATGTCAGCAAAAAAAGTGCTGACTAGTACTGGGCTTGTGATACCCTCGGGGAAATAAATCTCCACTAGCAGTGGCATCAACCCATTGGTTGTAAATAAACTCATCATAGATACCAGAACTAAATTTAGTATTTACGCCAGACGCGCGTTTCGTCTACAAAAGACTCATCCGTGACGATCGAATCCAAAAAAGTAAAAAAGGCCAAATAAAATATGAAGTTGAGGAGCATTGAGGACCAAAATTCCTAAAAGTTTTGCCAAATACAGCTAAGGTATCTATGCCTTAGGTAGAAAAAAATAGCTTAATGAACCAAGTGGTTTGTTTTAGTTTATTTTTAATGATTGCAATTTGAAGCATTGAAAATGCATTCATTGCTTAATTTCTCCTTTCAGAATATTAGTGTCAACATTGATTACGAATATATACTATCGTCGCGGTCACAATTCTTGAATGTTCTCCTCGAATAAGGTGGTACATGCATGTAAAACTACGGGGAGATAACTATGTAAATCAGCTGAACGTGCTATTGATAAAGGTACATTAAGCTGCTCGATGATCAAAACTAGTGTTTGTCAAGCTGCTACATATCGAATGATTTTTTTCCGAGAAAGTGTGTGGTTCGCTTGTTGATATTTCGTCCCCGAGGGTATCATCAGCTCAGTAGTCAGCACTTCAGTGTTGACGATAATGTCACTTATATGGTCATTTTTTATAATTTCATGTTTACAAGAGTTTTTCGAAATACTAAGGATATGTTTCATCCTAGGCATAGTTTGTACTTTGTAATTGTTTGGCTTTAAAACTTTTTTGTTATCTAAACATCACTGATGAGTCTGATGTAGACGGAACGCGCGTCTATCGTATAAAATCATAAGTCTGTACCTTTGATTACTATCAAGCTTTTCGGATTTGTTTTCTTATTTTTGACAAAGTGCCAAATTAAATTTGTTGTCAAAATGTAATGAAAATTAAACGCGCCACACTAATTTAAGTCAAGCTTATTGGTATCAAGACGAATTTGACGTACTATTTAAACACTCATAACTGCATGGCGTGGCATGATCATACCAACCAATGCCATGGTGGAAAAGAAGCTGATACTTTCATAATTGATTCTTTTTGTTTTGTTCATTTTGCATTGCTATATCCTTTCTATTTCATTTTGTAAAGAAAAGAAAAATTTGCTTGAACGATTTTATTTCATCAAGTTCTGCAATGGCATGCATCCTCTCTACGGACAAACTCTCTGAAAAACACAATACTATAAATTAACAGACACATACATACAAAAAACTACTATCTGAATTAAAATGGAGATCACATGATATATATTTGTATAGGTTAGAAAATGTTTGTCAATAAGTGATTATGTGCGCTATTGCTACCTTATAATACCACTGCCTGCAAAAAATATACGTCCAACAGGAAGTTGTTAGGTGATGAATCTGAAATCATTGTATTGCATTTCCTAAGAATAGCGTGATGACAATTTTCAATTTGGCTACCATGTGTAAAATGTTACAAGTGCTCGGCGTCTGGCGTAAATATAAAATTTTAATCCTGATAGCTATGATGAGTTTATCGCTGAGTTTTGAACAGCGGTATACTACTGTTGCCTTTATTTATCGGTAAACAGGAAGATGCTGAGGGATGAATCTTAAAACAATCACACGATATAACTGAATTATATAAACCATGAAACCAAATTGTAGAAATCATAGTATTGTAGTTCCTGAGAAAGATATCTATTGAACGGACGGACGGACGGACTGACGGGTGGATGGATGGTCGGACGAACAGACAGAGGTGAAACAGTAGACTCCCATTTTTCTTTAAGCGTGGGTATAATTATAAGGAACATAACTAATATTATCTGGTACTCTTGTCTGCTGGTTCATTGATTAATTAAA
Source organism: Mytilus edulis (assembly GCF_963676685.1). Lineage (NCBI taxonomy): Eukaryota > Metazoa > Mollusca > Bivalvia > Mytilida > Mytilidae > Mytilus > Mytilus edulis. The sequence goes on along the minus strand of NC_092349.1, from coordinate 32,500,901 downwards.
AATGAGTTCATTTTGTTCGCCTTACACTATCAAGAAATTTAATTGGTTCACGTCAATTCACCCACTTTATCTATTTAGATGTCTATCATTTTAAATTTTCTAAAAAAATTTAACATACCATAACAAAAGATTGCAAGTAGAGAAGCATCTTTTGCTTCTATATGGGATAATAAATTGAATCGAATATAATATTGATTTGATTGTATCCAATATCATCAATTTAAAATACCACAGATCACAATAAGCAACCTTCAATGCAGCGATAAACTCCCATCAGTACATTTTTACAAAGTAAAAAGTTAAATTGAACAGCCTTTTGCTTCAAAATTTACTCAAAAATAACGGGAAAACTGATGGTTAGTTTAAGATAATCAAACTTGACGATATGTTAGTAAATATATAATCATAAGATAGGCGAGTAACTTATTTCAAAAAGACTCTTAGTTAACGACTTTAATGCACCCACCTAACACACGGCTGTATTATATATCATTCGAAAGCTGATAATCTGTACTTTATGTTTTGCCCGGTCGTAAATAAATTGTACGGTGCATTTTTCGTTAAATCAAGGTCAAAGGTCATGAAAAAACATTCTAATTGTTGCGATTACTAAATAAAACGCCATTTTCTAATTTTTGTACCATAAAATTTTCCAAAAGATCATATAAACTTTATGGAACATGATACATAATTTCCAAATCAAACAAAAAATAAGAGATTCGATGCGCAAAATTTCCCGAAAAATGAAATTTATCACAAATCCTAAAAAAAGGAAAAATAATTCAAAAAGCAAAATATATCTTGTGGAATCGATATTTGTATGCTAAAAAAATTGATAAATGAATGTATATGTTTTAGGTCAAGGAATATTTGGTTTGTAATTTTAAAATGCAATTATTAATTATTGTTCATGGAACATCCTTCTATTGAAGTGTTTGCAGTTGCCCAAAAATTTGCCATCTGCAAATAGCGATCATTTTGTTAATTTATGTTAAAATAGCACATCGCTAATTGTGAATATCAGGAAGGAGAATGATTTTCCATAATAAAAGAAAGAGTATTCAAAGTTAGAAAAGAATACATGCGAGGTAATTGAGGTTAAAATATGTTTTTACAGAGTCAAACTTTTTTACCTTTTGTAATCATGTTTAAATGCAAATATGACTTTGCGACTAAAACGTAGGCAACATATAAATAAGTAACCTTGTTTAGAAACACTTGGTTGTCTAAAGCTGGATGTAAACGAACTAAATAAAATGCGGCTGCTTCTTATTTAGTTTAAAATCGTGTTATATTAAGTCATATTAAATGTATTTAGAATTTTAATCGCTTTAATTATTTGAATAAAAGATGCTTTGAGTATTTTCTACATAAGCTTTTAAAATACAAATGCATGTCATTGTGTATGTAAAACACTATAAACAGTTGTGAAATAACAAATGAAAAAGTTAAATACCCTTCCTGACCTCATAAGATCATTCGCTGTTTTAGGAGTGATCGTTTTCATGGTATGCTGTATTTTGTGGACTGTTTTTCGTCTCTTGAACTTTAATATTATTTGATTCATGGTTTGAGTTGTTGATTGTCCCTTTGGTATTAATTTACTTTAAAGACATTAACTTGCAGTAATGAAAATCGGCCAAAAAATCACCTCAAAGTAAAGTGAAGAAGATTAACGCAATTAGACAAATATCCGCGAAAATAACTAATTTGCTCACGGTGATATATATATAGAACCAAATCGTTATCATAATACATTTAGCTACACTGATCTATAATTTTTAAACCTTTTACTACCTGAATAGTGACGAAATATATCAAAGGGACATCAAACTCATAATTAAAAACGAACTGACAAAGCCGGGCAAAAAACGAACAAGACAAGCAACAGTATACAAAACAACAAAACACAACATATAAAACTACAGATTGAGTAACACAAACCCCCCCAAAAAAATTTGAGTGAACTCAGGGGCTCCCAAAGTGTAGACAGATCATGTTACACATGTGACACCCGTCTTAGTTTAAACATATTTAATTATAGTGGATTGGGAAACAAGTTTTGCAACTTAAATTAATCTCTTTCCACTTTGCAAGTGCGAGTGCTGCCTTGTAGCGGCATTAGCCTGTTCTTTTTCGAAATCTACAAAGGTGTGTTTAACGTGCAAGAGATATGGCTCTCTCTTAACATGGGTTAACTATTTATCGTCCCCTTCCGACGGACTTTCATCGCTTCCTCAAGACCATACTCACAAATGGTGTCAAGGAAAAGCTGAAAATTCAGTCCCTGAAATTTCCATCACGGAACGGGAATAGAACCAGGAACCTTGGTATTAGTAGGCCGATGCACTAACCACTACACCACGGCTCTCTTTTACCTGTCTTGTGGCTCATGTATTTCCTAACTCGGTGCCAAGCCTTATTCGGTTGGTGACATTCACGGCAGAGATGACGGCAATTTAGTTACGTCGATGGAACTTATCAGTCGTCATCTTGCGAAACAGATATCTCATAATTGTCAACCAACTCGTAGTGGCGTCCATGAAATTTTCAAAGGGATGATCTCAACTTTGCATTTGAACTCTAGTTTAAAACCATGTTTAAACCACCATTTTTCTTCAAAAGTTCTGTACCAAGTCAGGCATATGGCAGTTGGTATCGAATAATCTGTCTTTGTATGTTGGTGTTTGTTTTTGTAGCATTTCAGTGTTTCTGTTATATTGTTGTGTTCTTCTTATAGTTGATGGGTTTTCCTAGTTTTTGCTTTGTGACCCGGATTTATTTCAGTTACTAGTAAATCGATTGATGACTATTGAATTGCGGTATACTATAGTTGCCTTTATTTCAGAGGAGTTGAGGCTCAATGAAATCGGTCTCCTCCTTTGGTAGTATAGATATACTGGCGTTGCTATAATGTTGTTACATAGAAATGAAAAGTTTATTATTTGGTAGTAAGTGATGTTTTTATGGGTTGTTTAAGTGCTCATCTCTTTTGTCGTAAAACTTGTTCTCAACCAATCCTCATCGTCATTTTCAAGATACGTGATAGTGTTTTTTATTTTCAATTTCAATGGAAAATACGAGTCCAACATTGTCACAAATTTTGCACTATTCAGTGAGATGACATCATCTATATAATGGAAAATGAAGTTTCAAGATAATGATAGCTTCTCTTCAGTCGTCATCAGAATCTCTTGCATGAAGTCATCCTCGTATGAAAAATGGACTAGTCATTCAAGCTATTCAGGAAGTCTAGTTGTAACTAGAATCGTTGCGTATTAATGGATATTTTTTCTTCAAAATTATTCTTATTTGATGAATAAATGCATGTAAACAACGAACAACGCAATTTAAGCAATCAAGAAGTCAAGTTTTATAATATGTTTACTAGTTTTTGAAATTCTTAGAAATTTCAATTTTCTTCAATTTATTTTCTATTTATTTTGGTCTACATTTTCAATTCACATTAAATAAATAAAAGGTTTTTTCACTACATCAATATTTATAATGAAGCTACAAATCAAACAATTAGAAAAGTCGAAATATGTTTATTTCAGTCTGGTAGTTACAATGCAGATTGCAAGCTCTTAGTTTCACCCCCTTTATTTCAAGCAATAAGATGATTCGAGCACATATTTTTTACTCTAATTTTTTTAGATTCTAACGAATTTGTTTTAAAATTCTTATATTGACCACATACACTGTTTAAATAGGAAGAAATGTTTAAAAGCTGTTTTTTCGCAGATGGCGGTATTTTGGGCAACTGTATGAGTTGTTATGATTTGCAGTTTGATTAGAAGTAAGCATAATTTTAGGAAATTTTATGATATCAAAAACTTCTTTGATAGTCATATCAGGGTTTTACTTTGTATAAAGGGATTAGCAGTTGCACCAGAAAGAAAAATTTTGTTAACTTTAACTCGAATTTCAGGAAACATGTGCTCTCTGTCAAAAACACGCTTTAAATATTAAAAAATGCATTTGAATAATGACTGTTAATCTCTCTGCTAAAACTTTTAATTATTTGCAGATGTGAATTTAGTATATAAAAGTCATATTATGCAATCAGGCTGAAATCTTAGAAAATTTGCACTTATTCGTCCTTGGCCTTTGATCTTGATTTGACGGAAATTGCACCGTACGATTTTTTTACGACCGGGCAAAACAGATAGTATAGATGTGTAGCTTTCAAATGATATATAATTTAGCCGTGTGTTAGGTAGGTGCATTAAAAATTTAATTTTATGGTTAAAGTCACTCGCCTAAGAATGTAAAATGTTAAATTGAACAGCCTTATTGCTTCAATATCATGAATATTTTCTCAAAAAAACAGGAAAAGTGAAAGTCAATTGTTAGTTTAAGATAGTCACGATATGTCAGTAAATATATACTCATAAGAATGATATTAATCAAATTGTTAATTTTCTAAACAATGATACCAAAATATTTATTGTATTTACTTCTATTGCGTATTGGAGTGGCCGAACGGCTTAAGTAGGTTCATCTTAACAAGGGGTTTTGACAATTACCCCTTGTACGAATAAGAGTACCATTCTGGAACTCATTTATCATTTGTACGTCATGTGATCAATATTTTATATTGTTTATTTGTCATTGCGTTCATCACTTTATGTGCTCCAGTTTAAGGAGTTTTAATACAGGACAGTGTTGGAACCCGTGTTACTTTCCTCTCTATTCTGAGTGACGAAAACTGCTCAGCAGGCCGTTTGCACAACTGCAATGCAAATTCAGCAGACACGTTGTCCAAAGGAACAATTCGTGGCTAACTACAGCGTGAGTTACCTTTAAAACAGTACAAAGCTGTCTTTACATCAGCGATGAACTGTTTTAATATATTTTCCTATGTTATAAAGAAACTATGAACAATTAACCGTTCAAACTGTTCGTGTTTGCTGTTACACAATTAACTTCAGACAGAAACCGACGTGTGCAAGATTATTCATCTATTTATTATTATAAATAACATTAACAGCTTTATATATCTGAGAACTGTTGATCCGTATTTTTAATGGATTTTAATTATCATTGAACACATTGTAAAATGTATTCAAATTTGTATTTTCAATTTTACCGTTTGGATTGGTAATGAAATAAAAGTCAGCTCCTGATTGTTTTATCTTTACATAAACCCTGTCATCTTGGTTAAACTCGCTGGTCCGTCCAGTACAAGTACCAATACCTTATTTATAAATAAATCATAATATATTTGTATCGAATGCAAGGCGATTGTAACCTGTCTGTGACATGTATTGTTTTTTTTTCATGATGATGTTGATGTTATATATTAATTCTTTAATTGAACATTGATTTTTCCAATTAAAAGCTAAACCAAGGGTTAATTTACCAGTTTGTACTCGCATATGTAGTAATCAGCAGTACCCCCACTACAGGGTAAAATTGCCCAATACCAGTCAACACCGCCTTCGACATATAATCTCACACCACAGGGCGAATTTTGGTCAACATAATCGACTGAAATAAATAACCGAATATTTATTTCGTATTTCGTATTAAATAACACAATAGGGACTATTTCTATTCTGATTGTTTTTGATTGTATTAGAAAATACGTTAAAAACCTGTTAGTCGAACACAAACTGGATTGCATGTTGTTCGGAGTGATCGAAAGCTCCGTGCTGGGACAGCACTTTGACGTATAATGGTTTATTTTTTTTTGAAAATTGTGATTTGGCTTGAGAGTTGTTTCGTTGGCACTTATACCCCCATTATCTTAGATCTATTCACAATGCCATGGGAAAAACGGAGTTTGACTAAAAGAAAAGAACAGTAAACAAAACACAACATATAAAAACAAGCGGTGATATTAGGTGCTCTGGAATAGTAAGAAGATGCTGCCCAACAAGAGGCACATGTCGGGTTGTAAATTGTACACATCCGAAGTTCAGTCTTATTCGGAAGGTCACAATCCAAAAATAATTTTATGTTTTTATTCTTTTATCTTGCTGTGAACTGAATTTAAAAGTTTTGATCATTATTACATGTATTAGTCTATTTGTTTTTATACACATATATTGTTTGATTCCAAGTACTGTCCTGTAGATGACGCTTCTTTTTTGTGTTGTTTATTTGCTGTCTCATCGACGTTTGGTGTATATGCTTTTGCTAATAATCATAAAATTTACCCTGACCAAACGGGAGATTATTTAATGAAAATGTACTATTGTCTCCGGCAAATGTATAGTTCCCATCCATATCTATATCATTTGCTCCGGTCCAAATATCAGCAGCATTGCCTGCTGTAAAAAGAATTAAATGTTAATGAGCTTCATTGACAATCAGTAGAATAAAACTTAGGTATGAACATAAATAACGACTATAATAATTTTTTTTATAAAAGTCCGCCTCTCTGTCTCAAAATAATAAGCTTTTTAAAAGTTTGATTTTAATTAAAATAATATGAATGTAAAAACTCAAATGTAGAGAAAAAAACCAAGAAGGGTCTATGTGCTTGTTTTCTAGATACAGGCTATCAAAGTTATGTCGGGAAATGATTATTTGTGGTCTTTTCATGCATTTACATTGGTCTCATTTTTCTTTGAAAAAAAAATATGAAATAAATAACAAGGATTTTCTTGGATTTAAAAATATTGGTTTTAAACTACACGTAATGCAATTATGAAAAGAAAAGTAGTGGTAAGTGGGGAAATTTTATTAATGGCACTTCATAGATAAAACCAGGGAGTTCCGAAAATCTGGCATAATTTCAAAAACAAGAGAAGCGAACATCTTAAAACTTGATAAACTAAATAAGTAATCAGTGAAACTAATGGAAAACCTTCACATTCCTGACTAGAAACAATATCAATCAATTTTGTTGAAATTTATAAAAATGACCACATTATTGATATTCATGTCAACACCGAAGTGTTGACTATTGGGTTGGTGATACCCTCGGGGACGAAACGTCCAATAACGATGGCATCGACCCAGTGGTGTAAATATTTACCAAAGGTACCAGGATTATAATTTTAGTACGCAAGATGTGAAAGCGGATTATTGCATATTTTATTTGGGCTGCCTTACAGTATATGGTGTTGCAATATGATGTTCAGATGGGTATAGGGTATCGACAATTAAGTAACATTGACGAGAAAACAGTAATATATCGTGTGGACCGATCGCATCTTTCAATATATTGTTAATACTTAGCAAACCAGAATTAATCTACAGATGTATATCATTTTCTTAACTGTGTCTATTATGTCTTACATATGAATACAGTGAATCAATGAACATGTCCACTATAAAAAATGCCTGGTATTTAGTTTGTGAGATTTATTCTATAGGAGGTACTATTAATATATCTAACTGATTCTTTCAATTCTGGCCAATAACCCTTTGAAGATTCCAATTCCTCAGATGAATGCCATGTTATCATTGATGTTAAAGCTCAATGAGGAATTGACCTAATTTCATGAATAGCTTTGTGAACAAAAGTATTGCTTAAATAAAACTCATTTTTTCAAATGTATGTTAACAAATTATAATGATTAAAAGTTTATTTTGCCAACTTAAGAGTACCATTTCTTCATTCCTTTGACTTATTTTTCTTAGCGCTCTCATGAGAATCAAACATACTTCATTAAAATTATGTACTGTTGATTGAAAAATGAACCGAGAAGCAACTTGAATGTTAAGAATTTTGTTTATTTATAATGACATAAAAATGTGTGGTTTTATACAGTTTATTCCTTTCGACGAAAGCTTTTACATAATTAATAAATTTGTATCCACATTTCAATTGTATATATCTTGCAATAGTGCATTGAATACCAGTTGAATTTAATTTTATTTTTTGGCTAGAATTATGTAAATTATTGAATTGAAGTAATGCTCCATCTATTGATTCAAATGTCACTCAATATAAAGGAATTAAACATTTACTTCATTACTATTTTTTGTTTCGATATCGGAATCGGTTTTGGTTTCGGTATCGGCTTCTGGTGAACATGTCTACTTTTATGCTTTCACTTTTCTTACTTTTCTACATTAGCTAGAGGTAGAGGGATAGGGTTGATATCTCATAAACATGTTTAACCCCGCCGCATTTTTGCGCCTGTCCAAAGTCTGAAGCCTCTGGCCTTTGCAAGTCTTGTATATTTTTTTATCTTAGTTTCTTGTGTATAATTTGGAGCTAAGTATGGCGTTCATAATCACTGAAATCGTATATATATATTTGTTTAGGGACCAGCTGAAGGACGCCTCCGGGTGCGGGAATTTTCGCTGCAATAAAGATCTATTGGTGACATTCTGTTGTTGTCTGTTCTATGGTCGGGTTGGTGTCTATTTGACTCATTCACCATTTCCGTTTTCAATTTTATACTAAGTCTGGCATTTATTATGGTGCGTAATCTTTTGTGTGAAAGATTTTAAAAAAGTTTTGTGGTATAGAATTTGGTTTTAAAAATATGGAACATATATATATATATATATATATATATATACAGTAGCATGTGTTCGAATCCAGGCGAGAGAAGAACCAAAACTTTGTTGTACGCCGCTAGATTAAAACTGACGAGGAAAGGTAACACACGGCCAGCGGAAGCTTTTTTTTTGAGAGCCCAGGTGGTCGTGTGGTCTAGCGGGACGGCTGCAGTGCAGGCAATTTGGTGTCACAATATCACAGTAGCATGGGTTCGAATCCCGGCGAGGGAAGAACCAAAAATTTGCTTTCTACAGATCTAACATTGTTGGGTTGATGTTTAGACGAGTTGTATATACACTA